>NW_027514376.1:600000-837500 GCF_048772815.1 Callospermophilus lateralis | reverse complement strand
TTATAACTTTTTACATGTGAAATCTCCATTGCAATGTTTAAAAACTCTATTGTCAAAAAATAGAACTGATCACCAAAACATTAAACTAGGTATTTATGAGCTCAAAAAAACAAAATAAAATGTGGGAAAAGGCAATAATAAAATAGATATTGAAAAAAGCATCCTGGTTCTATCTTAGATGTAAGGGTAGCCAAACTGGAATTTTGGATATCAGCTGATATGGACTTGAGTCAAATCATCTTCTTTTTGTTCTGTAGAAATCGCTTCAGTTAATCTCTCTGGAATCCAAATCGGCTGTTGTTCTCTCTGTGGAAACACACAAACAGGCCCCTGGCTCCAGACAATCATTGGGTCAGGACCTTGGTTAATCTCTCTGGAATCCAAATCGGCTACTGTTTTTCCTGTGGAAACAGACAAACAGACCCCCGACTCCAGACAATTACTGGGTCAGGACCTTTCCATTGTCCTGTTAGAATATCTTTCCAAAGAACCTTGGGCTTATGCACATTTTTTGGACACATATGCCTTTCCCCAGCACTAAGTCCTGATGAATCCAAATTTTAAAAGTTTAGAATAAAAAGGGTTATTTTAAGTTTGTCTTTGGGGAATATATACCCTTTCCCAATTGCGTCTTTTTTGCTTTAATAAGTACTTTTTAATAGTTTGATGAGCTTTTTCAACTATGCCTTGTCCCTGTGGATTGTATGGGATTAATGTTATATGAGTAATGCCAAATGATGACCAAAATTGTTTTAAAGAGGTAGAAGTATAACCAGGGGCATTATCTGTTTTTAACTGTTTGGGAACGCCCACAGTGGCAAAATTTTGTAAGCAACGAGTGATAATATCTTTAGTTTTTTCTCCGGCATGAAGGGTGCCCATCAAAAATCCAGAAGAAGTATCAACTGTAACATACAAATATTTTAATTTTCCAAATCCTGGCAAGTGTGTGATGTCCATCGGCCAAATATGATTAGGTATCAATCCTCTAGGATTGACTCCAAGATTAACTTGTGGTAAAAAGGTCACACAATTTTGACATTGTTTTATTATTTGTCTAGCTTTTTCCTTAGTTATTTTAGAAGGCTTTTGTAAGGTATTAGCTTTGACATGGAACTTTTTACGAAAATTTATAGCTTCTTCTAGTGTAGAGAAAATATGTATGTCATGTGTACTTTTATTTGCTAAATCATTGCCCAAACTGATGGCTCCAGGCAATCCTGTATGTGCCCTGATATGTCCTATAAAGAATGGATCTTTTCTGTCCCAGATTATACTTTGTATAGTGGAAAGCAAGGAGAAAACAGTAGAGGAATGGGAAATCCTACCAGCATCTTCAAGGCATACTATAGCATTAACTATATGCTGACTATCAAAAATAAATTAAATACAGAATCTTTAAACATCACAAAAGCTTGTAATACTGCATTAAGCTCTACATTTTGACCTGATTGTTTGGGTACTAGAAATGTAAAAGTTTGATCAGGTGTAACTATTGCTGCTGTACCATTATTTGATCCATCAGTAAATATATTTGGAGCATTCATGATAGGTGTTTTTCTTGTCAATTTTGGAAAAATTACAGGATGCGATGACCAAAAAGACAATAAAGGATTAGATGGTAAGTGATTATGAAATGAAACATTAGATTTGCACATGATTATTGCCCAAGTATTTAACTCATTAACTAACTCATCAATTTGATTCAGAGTATGTGGAGTAATAATTTTATTGGGAGCAATCCCAAGCACTCACTTTGCTGCTTTTATTCCTTTGGGTATTAATTGTCCTATAGCCTCAGGGTACCTAGTAAGAATAGTGTTAGGAGAATAAGATAAATGTATCTATAATAATGGACCTTCTTGCAAAAATACTCCTGTAGGAATATTTTTTGTTGGTAGACAATAAATAATAAAGGCAAACTTATATCAATTCTATCCAATTGCATATATTCCATATATGTTTCAATGATTTTTAATGCCTTTCTTGCTTCAGGCGTTAACATGTACCATGAATTGGGATATGATGGACCTTTTAGTATATCAAATAAATATCCCAACTCTCCTGTTGGTATACCTAGATAAGGCCTTATCCAATTTATGTCTCCTAATAACTTTTGAAAGTCGTTATGTGATTTGAGTTGATCTACTTGTATTTGAATTTTTGGTGGCGGTACATGGTTGAGGATAATAGAACACCTAAATAATTAATTGGAAAATTTAATTGTACTTTATCTATTGCTATATCTAGATTATTTTTTAATAAGTTTGTAAGTGTGGCATAACATTCTAGCAATGTGTTTTTAGCTTTGTGTGCTAATAATACATCATCCATATAGTGAAATATTTGTAGTTCAGGATTTTGATTTCTAAGTGGCTTGATTACTTTGTTAAAATAAATTTGACACATTGTTGGGCTGTTAGCCATCCCTTGAGGCAGTACTTTCCATTCATATCTCTGATCAGAACCTTCATGATTCAGTGCAGGGATAGTAAATGCAAAACGTGGACTATCCTCAGGATGAATTGGAATTGAAAAAAAAAAACCTTTAATATCTATAAGTAATTTTGTTAAACCCTCCTCCTATGGGCAATTCCTTTTAAAATGTCCTGTTTGTTCACAATTGTAGCATGTTCTTGGCCTGGCATCTAATGCCTGTTTTAGTGCAGCTGCCACAATTTGCCCTTCTTCATTAATGTCTCTGGCATCTAAAGCCTGTTTTACTGCAGTTGCCACGACTTGCTCTTGTTCATTAATGTCTCTACATAATTTAATATATGTGTTTAAATCTTCATGTTTCCATGGTCTAATTATATCTCTGCACCAACTATTCGCTTGCTCATAAGCCAGTTTTTTTAGTAATAGCATTGCTTGTTCTGTTTTCCCAGAACCTCTGGTACCTGTTTGAATAAGCCTATCGACAAATTCAGCATAAAGTTAATTAGCTCCTTGTATTACTTTAGATAATTGACCTTGTAAACCTCCAAGTCCTTGTAAAGTCTTCCATGACTTAATTGCATCTACAGCAATTTATGCACATACACCAGAATCATATGCAATTTGTTGCTGCTGATCCTCATAAGGTCCCTTTCCTAACAACATATCTAGATTTCTCTGAGGATAACCAGCTGCTGCATTTCGCATAGCCGTCTCCTTGCAAAATTCCTCATTGTCAACCTTCCATAACAGGTATTGTCCTCCATTTAGCACAACTTTACACATATTAGCGCAATCCGCTGGCTTCATGTTCAAGTTGTTAATGGTTTCGACCATGCTTACAGTGAAGGGTGCTTGAGGACCATAGGTTGTTACAGCCTCTTTTATCTGCTTCACTGTTTTGAAATTTAAAGCATGGTAAACTCGCTGCCCTCCTACCTCAAATATAGAGCATGTTAATATTTGAGATCTTGTCTCAGGATCCCAACTATCAACTGTGGGGGTTGGGGGCTTCCCAGCATATGGAGGTGGCCTTGTTAGTTGGACACTTACGTCCTCTGGTGATAGAAAAGTATTAGTAGCAGTCTCCTGTAGAGGTGGTTCTGTTGGTTGGACACTTACACCCTCTGGTGATAGAAAGGTGTTAGTAGTAGTCTCCTCTTGTAAATTTCCCCCTGATGGCTTTTACTGTTTTACACTTTCTTTCTCTGTCTGACTAGCTTGAGAGGCCTTCTCTTTTACATGATTTTTTTCCTCTGTCTGACTGGTTCGAGAGACCTTCTCTTTTACTTGAATTTTTTCCTCTGTCTGACTAACTTGAGAGACCTTCTCTTTTACTTGAATCAATATGTCTTCTCCTTCCTCTACCATTGTCTGAACTGAAGGCTTTTGACTAAACAAACAAGATATGAAAGTCCACAATGGCAATGTGCCAACTGGCAGAGTCCCTGGGCTTTTCTTTTCTATTCTTTTTAAATCTTCACCATGATGGTTCCATTGTGATATATTTAACAACTCCTCCTTAAAAAGCCATGGGCTACATTTTTGTATTGTATCAACGTATGCCCTGACTGCTCTTAATTTTACTGGGATGCCTCCTTCCTCTAACAATTTACTTAACACTTTTTCAGTTTGTTTTTTTTTTAATTTCTGATGCCATATTTCTACTATAATACAACCCAACAAGATAACAACAAACAAAACAGAGATAGAATGAAATAAAAATGGAAAAACAAAATATCATTATAGCCTTTCTCTCTATCTGTTCCTCAGACACAAATAGTTTTTCCTCAGATGTGAGCGGTCTTTCTTCCGTCTCACTCGTCTCCAGGGACAGGCAATTTAAAGCAAATGTGAAGCAAAACAAAAGAGGAATCTTAAAATGGCTACCCATCCTCTTGTCCTGCCCTCAGGGGCAAGCAGTTTACCTTATCAGTTACCCTCAGTCGCTCCCCATGCGAGCCACCAAATGCTGCAGTCTGGCTGGGCACAATCAGGAGCCACTTTTCAAAAGAAAGCAACTTTATTTTTAGAACCACACACGCCAAGCAAAAGAGCCTCTCAGGAAAAACCCTCAGAGCCCCAACTGTCACCACCGGCTTCCCACAAGCCTTTCCCTCCCACACAAGCCTCTCTCCTCTTCCCACAATCCTCCTGCTCTTGAGACCGATTGGCTGGGTCACGTGTGGAGTCAAAAAAGTCCCCCAATGAGCAGCTCTGTGATCTGAAAAGGCAGGGAAGCAGCCCAATGAGCATCACCGCAGAGGAGCCAATCAGCTAGATGTTGCTGGGGCCGCTGTGAGCCAAATATCAGCTGGCAGTCTGAAAGGGTGGGGAAACAGCTCAATGAGCATCTCCAATGAGCATCACCGCAGAGGAGCCAATCAGCTAGATGTTGCTGGGGCCACTGTGAGCCAATCATCAGCCGGCAGCTGAAAGTTTGCAGGCAGCTGGAAGTTTGCTGGGCCCCTTAGGCTGCAGCTATGAACAGGAGTTGTATGCACCATTCACTGAAGGTAGTTTTCAGTACTAGGAAACAAATATGTATTTCAGGTGGATGAATATTTCTGACAATAATCTGGTGAAAAGTTGATTATAAATCCACATACTTGAACATGAATGAATTTAGGGAGTGCAAATAAGACATATATATTTCATATTTTGAAAAATCTGTAGAGTGTGTGTGTATACACACACACACACACACACACACACACAGATATTAAAATGTAGCAACATATATGCCAATCGAAATTCACCATGAAATACACATCATTCACAGATCCAAACATATTCAATTTACTTTACAGGGATTTATGTATAATGTTGTTCTACTAGGAGGCTCTCCCATAGTTTGAATTTCAGTTCCAACAGCGTTTACGAGGAGTGATCCCTTCTCAAAATTTGTATCTGCCAAGTCAGCCACCTCACAAGAATGTAGGTGTGATACCAGCTGGGATTCGATATGTGCATATAAAAATACATGTGCTGAATAGGCTACACACAAAGGGAGACAGGAATTCACATATTTGTTAACTTTAAAAACACATGGATATCTAATTCAATTAAAAATAGACTGGATTTATAACACCTAACCTTTATCATGCAAAAGGCAAGTTCAAGAATACACCATGCCTCTTCTGAACTGCTTGTATTTCAATTCTGATTTGGTTACTTTTCTGCATCATATTAGAATTAGTAGTCAGAGTGTAGTAGGGTATAAGTTAGTATCAGGGATTCAGTATTTCAAATGGAAAATTGGAAAATGAATCCAATGTGTATGCAATATGTGTTACACAAATAACTTCCCACTCTAATTCAGAAAATGGCTTGACATAACCTTCGCCCAAAGAAAGACAAAATTAGAGGAGAAGAGTCAGAAAATCTGTAAATACATATATGGAATGGAAAATTCTCAGAAGTTTAAAACTTTTGAGGCTTTAGAGGAGCTTCCAAAACTTAGGGACAGGGTAAAACTCCACAAACATGGAACTCTACTGGCCTAAAGACTTCTGGAGATACTGACAATGAGGTTGGGCACTTGAAATATACATTGTTGTCAGGAGCTTTAGCTTCCTTTTTAGTGAGAACATCAAAGCTGAGTCTGCATCTATGTGACCTGGAGGACATGGTTTCCTATTTTTCAATGAACATGAGGCAGCAGTGTTGAATTTTCTCTTTGTAGCTAAACTGTGACCACTTAGGGCTAAGTGTCTCCTCATGTGGACTTGAAAGCCATTTGGTCATCCTCCAGTGTTCGTGTTATTTCTTGCTCCTGCACTGGGTGTTTTGTATTTGCTTCAAGGCATATAAGGAGTTCAACTGAGACACAGTCCTGGAGGGTGTCCTGTAATATGAGGGGGGGCAGGGTCTGCAGGAGAATGCAACAACCAGGCTTCTATCCAACATTGCTTGCCCCCTTGATCATAGCAACCAGATTGTGAACATTGCCCTGAAAACTCTCTATGTAACAATATGCCTTTATATACAAGGGTGTGCTGGCTGCACCATGTCATTCACAAGCCATTTGGAGCCAGTGTAAGATCCACATGACCCCACCACAGATGTTTTATCACACACCTGCACACCACTGCTCTAGGCCTACTACTCAGAAAGCTCCAACTTACTGACATCTCAGTTCTACACCATTTTCATGAAACACAGTCAATCAAGGCACTGTCTGGTACCCTCATGATCAGCAACAGGACATCCTAAGGTTCTCCAGTGCCACCTGGTCATGGAAATTTCAAAAATGAAGTTTTTGAAATTTCATAAATGAAGTTGAAGGCACTGTGGGTTTCAATTCATTCAGAAACCATTAAATGATGAGGAAGCTCATTTCAATGAAAGCTCTGGAGAACTCTCAGAGACAAGGCTTCCCAAAGAGTAGGCAAAAGGTCACATTGTGGTCTACAATGTGAGGTCCATGTGTGTTTTTACTCTCAACTACGGCTGCCAATCTTTCAGAATAAAATCATGGCATATCTTGGATGAGATTCCCAGTGCTCTGTGGAAAGCCCCCCTGGGCGTAGATCTCAGTTTCCAAGGACGACTCTCATGGGTGGACTCCTAAAATCCAAACACAATACATGGCAATACTTCTCTGAGGTCAGTTACAGAACACAGTCTCTAAGGGGAATCACACCTGAGTTCAATCCTAGGTGGACCCAGTCATCTCTTCCAAACGCCAAACAAATGACCACAATTAAAACCAAAACACTCCCACATGGCCCTTATCTTCTTCCAATAGACACACATAATATCCATTGGCTGGGGGTTTTCATGAGGGGCGCTGTGCAAGACAGTGTCCAAAATAAACTTCCTTGCCCCTCATTTGCCTAAAGTCAGGGTGTCCTGGACACCCTTCCTGTTAACCATGAGTGATCAAATAGGACTGCTGTTAATACTGTTCCAATTCTCCAATTTGAGGCCTACTGGCTCTGGGGTTTAGATTCTTTATGTGAATTGGAGTTATGAGAAAACCCACGCATCTCTGGGCTAGCCTCTGGAGGGCTTTGAAGAACTCATTTGACCGAAAGATCCCGATTCACAATTGATAAAGGTCAGGATCCTTAGAGGAAGGCGAGAGACTTCATCCACAATGACTGTTCTTTTGGCTATTTTGGTTTTGGATACAGAAGAGATTTTTCTTTAGATCCCTCAAGTGCTGAAAATCTAACCACAGCATCACAGAGGGCAAAGAGGCTTATTCAGACCCATCCCATTTCAAAGCAATTAAGCAAAGAGCCACAGGTGATGCCCATTCATTACAATTTGAAAACTGTTTGCTTCAGCCTTCACCAAGGTGTGGCCTGAGGCAAAGACCTTCCTGACATTTAGGGCAACAGAACAATAGGTAAGCAAAAGGCTTAAAGCAGGGTTTCCCACTGAGACTCTTCTGGTCACGCTGGTATCTGAGTTTTCTGAGATGCTCACCATTTCCTTCAGCTATCCAGTACATGGCCATGTCACAGAGTTTGGTGGTGGTACATATCTTGAACACAAAACCATTTGCCCATTCTGGACAGTGCCCACAATTCAGGAAGAAAACAGAAACTTAAGGAGATAGGAGGTGTTGCCAATCGAAAAGTCAAACCGCAGTCCATTCACAAATTGGGCAGAATGAATGCTGGGAAGATTTCTACTAGACAGGACACATCCATTGATACATTCTCTTTTCTAATGTCGACAACCACGGACACAGTGGGATACACAGACCTAGAAACACTCGCCTTGTCAAATGACTTACTAGAAATAGTCCACTTCAAACCAAACAAACTGCTTTTCCTATCAATTCTCAGAACATGTGACAAAGCCACAAACACACACCCACACCCACAAAGGCAACTTCTTTACCCAAGAAGGTCTGTGAATATCCGGAGTGTCCTCTGACTGGTTGGCCATTATTTGTTCCCCCAAAATGGCCTGTCCTGTCTCAGATCTGGTCTCCTTGGCCAACACTGTGAAGTTGTCAGGAGCCAGGGGTGAGCCACTACCTGCTTTTTCATGAAAGACCCCTCTTCAGAGCTTTCCTGGCATTTGGCCATCATCATATCAGTAGGTACCAAAAAAGACTTACTCTGTTCTTGGTAAATCCAAATAAGTTAGCCCACTGGGACTGTGACTGGGACTGTCTCTGGATGCCAGGCTTCTTGGATCCCAAGTTCAGAGAGCTCCATCACCAATAAATTAGTTAGTTCACTTCCTTCAGGAACTGAATTATGACACTACCTTGGCAACCACTTTGTTTTAACAGTAGCTTCGAAGGGTCTCATGTGATGGAGGCTGCCTCTACTTCCTGTGACAGTTTCACAAGTTAAAATGGTATATCAACCATAGGCACCTGGGAACAGCTCACCATACAAGCCTCGTTTGGTCCGTCTTCTCTACATAAAGAAGAAAGTGGCTGATTCAGACAAATCCCTTCATTCTGAGCAGGTTGTTTGCCATGGAAGATGACTTTTGCTCTCTCAGGTCCTAAATAGCTGCATACATCTTCTCCAGGGATCATTTCTGCATGGACCTTGAGGTTCTCTGCCGGTGGAAGATCCCCTCTATTTCTGTATTGTAAGACAAACTCTGTCCCTGCTCTTCTGTATAGTTAGATTGAGGGAAAAGTGTATGGTAAGGCTTAATAACAGGTTCGATTTGGCTTAGGAATCATTCTGATTGATGAATAATGGTATTGGGTACCTGTGATATTTACAAGAATATACAAGTGAAATATAAGTATGAAAACAGAAATCTAGGTAAGATATGAAGCCCAGAAGAGCATTAGGCTCTTGATTGGGATACTTAGCTTTGAATTTTGTTCTGCACAGATGTGTCAGATAAATCGATATACCATGGCATAGGACCTTGTACCTTGGATGATTGAATGTTGAAGAGAACATCCAGTCAAACAGGGATAGTCGGTATTATTAGAAAGATAGTTGGTAGGTTTAGGAAGAAGGGTGAGTATAGGATTGGCAGCAAAAGTTCTTCAGCAATTGGGTTTCAGATAGAGAGTGAATGTAAAAGTTAGTATATGTGAAGAGTCAGTCACAATGATGAACTGGGGAAAATATATAGGAAAGCAGATATGAATACAGACATTATGAAATCAGGCAAAGTATAAAGT
The DNA here is from genome assembly GCF_048772815.1 of Callospermophilus lateralis. Taxonomy (NCBI): domain Eukaryota; kingdom Metazoa; phylum Chordata; class Mammalia; order Rodentia; family Sciuridae; genus Callospermophilus; species Callospermophilus lateralis. Next base: position 827,944 of record NW_027514376.1, on the reverse strand, counting down.
CAGTGATAGGATTAGGCATTTTTAACAGGGTTGTTGTTGAATATATAATCTAAGGAAGAAACAAATATGTACTCAACAATAGGATTGACATTTGAGAGCATTAGGCAACCTGCACATAGATGTTTTTAGTAATCCATGCTCACTTTCCATTTAGGCTTTCGTACAATCAAAGTGTGACCTTTGCTTTTTTGTCGAGAATATTACTGTGATAAAATGTATATGGACATCAGGTGACATGAGTATTTCTTCCACCAATTCTGTGAGCAATATTTTGAAGACGTATAAATAAGTGTTGGGTGTAAAATTAGGTGTACCTGGAGTCTTTGGATATAGAGATAATGCATGAATAGACTATCCTGAGAATAAATAATATAACTGGTTCCAACTTTAAATAATTTTTTGAATTGATATCTGAAAATATACAGAAAATCTTATATTGCTATACAATCATTCATTCCATCCTGTTACATTCTAATGGTAATATGAGTGTTATGGTTTATCATGAAGAGTGTGTGAGTTTTGCTTCAAAAGTGATTGTGGAAGTCAAAAATAATGTGTTTGGCAAGAAGTCTCATGAAAAGACCAGTCAAGAGACCTGGAGGAATAAATGTGTTCTGAAGAAGGAATTGATTAAACATGAAAAAAAATTCTTATAAATTTGTGAAACTCTGGATGAAATATATATACTATGATATATATATATATATATATATATATTTGAATATATGTAGAATACATAGGTAAAATATATGTATGAAAACAGAAATCTAAGTAAGATTTGAAGCCCAGAAGGGCATTGGTCCCTTGATTGGGACTACTTAGCTTTGAATTACTTTCTGCAAAGTTGTCTCAGATAAATCCATATACAATGACATAGGACCTTGTACCTTGGATGATTGAATGTAGAAGCGAACATCCAGTCAAAAAGGGATAGTTGGTAGTGAAAGTTTAATAAAATAGGTACTTGTCACTTCCTGTGTTTCTGTATGCTTAATAAAACACTGTTGAAATCTTGAGAATTGTTTGCTAATCTTGTTCCCAGAATGTGCTGTCCCCATCTGCCAAACTGCAGATTGTACTCCCTCACCCGGTTAAGCGCTAACTGCCCACTGACCCTTCCCCATCAATAAACTTCCCTCCCTGCCCTCTCCAAGAAAAGTATATAAGCTCTGCTGAAGCTGTTCTCAGGACTCTCTGCTCTATTCAAGTGAACTCTGAGCCCCAGCATGCTGGACCCCCAGTAAATCCTTTGCTGTTGCATGTTAAAGTCTCTTGGTTGTCCCTTCCTCTGACACTAGCCCGACCTTTACATATGGAGGTTCCACAGAGATCAAGCAGCGGTGGACGAGAGACCCCAATGGACCCCCCTCAGATAAGTAAGGCGCCTCTTTCTGGTTTCAGGTTTCATGTTAGGGTTTGGCAAAATGGCTGTCAATGAAGAGTGTGAGCTCTCTCTGATGGTGGCTGACAGTCGTGTTACAGAACCACAGGCCACGTCCCTGGAGGACGCCTGAGAGGACTCGGGAAATTGAGGAACAATAGTCTCCTTGACTCAGTGATATTTTGTTTCGGATTCAGTATTGCCAGTCCATCGGATTTTGCCGGCTACTCAGTCATGGTCTCAGTGTTGAATGTCCATTGCCTGTCTTTATTGTCTTGTCTTGCCTGTGTCATGTGTCTTGCTTTCACTGTTTGTGTATCTCTCATTATGGAACAGAGCACTTCAATGCCTCTGTCCCTGACCCTTGATCACTATACCAAAGTCCGTTTAAGGGCTCAGAATCTCTTTATTTCAGTAAAGCCCCGGATGTGGTAGACTCTCTGTACCTCAGAATGGCCCACCTTTGGAGTCGGATGGCCCCTAGAAGGATCTTTCTGCTTCCCACTAATTTATAATTCAGAGATATTGTCTTTCAGCCGTGGCCAGATAGTCATCTGGATCAACAGCCATATATTTTAATTCAGCAGGACCTCTGCAAATTTCCTCCTCAATGGGTCAAGCCTTTCCTTGCCCCTGCCCCCGCAATGACTCCTTCCCCCAGGAACTCACAAACACTCTGCTCCTCCTCCTCCTCCACACTCTGTTTTCCCTGTGTCACCAGATTTGAGTCTACTGGACTCTCCTCCCCCTCCTTATCCCCTGCCCTCATCCTCTAACCCCCAACACCCTCTAAGTGATACCCCTGCTGCTGACTGAGCCTCTCCTCCATTGAAGGAAGCTAAGCCGGCCCAGCGCCCTCCAGGTAATTCCCCTGCAGCACACACAGCACCTCTTCCCATGGAGGAAGCTGGCCCTGCTAAAGGAACTCGCTGGCGGTGAATGATTGAAAACCCTGGAACTCTTGGGATGCCTCCCCTTCGACCCTATGGACCAATGATTGACAATGGCCATTGGGGGAAAATTCAAGCCTACCAGTATTGGCCGTTCTTCTCTTCAGACCTATGTAACTTAAAAAATAGCAATCCCCCTTTTACCGAGGACCCCACCCGGCTCTCAGGTGTGGTTGAGTCATTGATGTTTTCACACCAGCCTACTTCGGATGACAGCCAACAACTGCTAGGGACTTTCTTCATGACAGAGGAAAAAAAGGGAATTCTCCAGTAAGCTAAAAAAAAATCCTTGGACCAGGTTTGCATCCGACACAACTTACCAACATAATCAAAGCCGGCTTTCCCTTGAACCGACCCAACTGGGACCCCAACACCTTTGAAGGTAGGGAGCATCTGTCCACTTATCGCCGGGCTCTAATAGTGGGTCTCCGAGCAGCCGCTAGTGACCAACTAATTTGGCCAAGGTAAGAGAGATTATCAGGGGCCTGATGAATCTCCCTCTATGTTTCTAGAGAGAATTATGGAGGCATATAGGAGCTATAATCCTTTTTATCGTCAGGCAGAGAATCAAAAGGCATCTGTCACGATGGCCTTATTGGGCAAACTGCCCTGGATATTAAAACAAAGTTACAAAGCTTAGATTGATTACAAGATATGACTTTGAGAGATTTAGTCAGAGAAGCTGAGAAGGTATACTATAAGAGAGAAACTGAGGAAGAGAAGGGAGCAAATGGAGGATAAAAGAAACAAAAGGCAGAGTAAGGCGTTGACTAAGGTCCAGGTCACAACAACAAATAGGCCAAAAATTAAGAAACAGGGAGACAAGAAGTTATACATTGGCCCACGACAGAGGCCACCCTTGGCCTCAGATCAATGTGCCTACTCAAACAAAAAGGACACTGGGCCAAAATTGACATAGAAAGCGACAGCCACGCCAGCCAGCCATTCTGACTCTGGAGGATGACTAAGAAAGTCGGGGCTCAGATCCCCTCCCCGAGCTCAGAGTAACTTTTGAAGTGGAGGGGACCCCAGTAAACTTTGAAGTGGATACAGGGGCAATATACTGAGCCCATAAGGCCACATTGGGCCCTCTATCAAATAAAAAATCTCTATTTCAAGGGGCTAATGGCAGTAAATATCGGGCTTGGACAACTAAGAGGACCATGGACCTGGGAAAAGGAAAAATCCATCACTCCTTCCTAGTAGTCCCAGAATGCCTGGCCCCATTGATCGGCGGAGATCTGCTCACCAAGCTCTGGGCCAAGATAAATTTTAACCCTGAAGGCCCTTAAGTGGAATTTCTAAATCTTTCAGTAAAAACTCCAAGAGCCACGGCTCTAACTATGTCAGTAGAAAATGTACATCAACTCACTCACCTGGTTCAAAGAAACTGCAGGCATTCCTGAAGGATCAAGAACAGAGTTTTCCACTAACAGACTCACAGTGAAGAAAATAACTGAATGGGTAACAAAAGCCTGTTGGGTTCATCAATTGGTAAATGCTTACCCTTCCAAGCTTCCTGTATGAAAGCACATACGAGGAACCAAACCAGGACAATACTGGGAAGTGGACATTACTGAAATAAAGCCAGCAAGGTATGGACTTAAATATCTCCTAGTCTTTGTAGATACATTTTCAGGATGCATTGAAGCCTTCCCCACAAAAAAAAGAAAAAAAAAAAGAAAAGAAATAGCGCAAATTTTGGTCAAGAATATCCTAGAAGATATTTTTCCAAGATACAGCCTGCCTAAGTTAATAGGGTCTGATAATGGACCGGCGTTCATGGCCCAGGTAAGTCAGGGGTTAACCAGGACCCTGGGGATTAATTGGAAGTTACATTGTGCTTATAGACCCCAGAGTTTAGGACAGGTAGAAAGAATGAACCAAACCATTAAACAGACCTTAACAAAATTAAGCTTAGAGACCGGAATAAAAGATTGTACTATGCTCCTGCCTTATGCACTGTTAAATGAAGAAAATACTCACTCTGATTTTAGTGTAACCTCACCCCCTATGAAATTCTCTATGGTGCCCCTCCTCCAGTAAGGGACCTAACACCAACTCTAAGACCTTACAATCCCTTCCACACCAGCTTGCTTGACAGACTTAAAGCTCTTGAAAGAATTCAGTGACACCTGTGAAAACAGCTGGCCACTGCCTACCAAACTGGGGACGAGGGGACTCCACATCGATATCAAGTAAGAGACTTTGTCTTCGTAAGACGACATCAGGTGACATCGCTGGAACCCCGCTGGAAAGGACCATTCCAGGTGCTACTTATAACACCTACAGTGGTAAAGGTAGATGGAATCACTTCCTGGATGCATGCCTCTCATCTCAAGCCTGCGCCCTGTCCAGACATTGACTGGAAACTGGAAATGGCTGGAAACTGGAAAAGACTGGTAACCCTTTCAAATTGCACATTCGCCGTGTGGATAAGGCTATAGACTCTCCCCTTGACCACCAGTATTTCTAACCCTCATCACCCCTTTCAGCAGCGATGGCTGATCACAAATCCTACTGTACAAGAAGTTTAATCAATCTTGCATACAGCCCCCTTAGGGACCTGGTGGCCATCTCTCCACCCAGACATTTGTCAGCTGGCTATATGTCTTTCCTATTCAGATATCCCTGAAGAAGAGGATCCCACTAAAATTCCATTAAATCCCTTCCGTATCATATATAATGGAAACAAACATTATGGATGTAGGGACACGTGAGCCAGATGCAGGTCGGCTAGCCTAGATTACTATGTTTGCCCGGTGAACTATCAAAGCCACAAACAGCCATGGCTGTGTGTGGGAAAAGCCGACTTCTTCTGTAATCAAGGGAATGTGAGCATACAGGGGCTGCACGATGGAACCCAAACTCCTAATCAAATTCAGTACACAGCATTGGCCATATTACAAATAAGATAACCTAAATCGATGGCACCCAGAGGGGTCTCTAGATCCTCAAATTCTGTGGAACCTTTTTAACTTTGGGAAGGGCTCAAAGGCGTGAAAAGAGATTCCCCTATGTGGAGGCCTTTTCCGTCCTTCGCTCACATCCTGAACTATGCTTCTCCAATAGATCCTCACCCTCAGCCTTCTGCTCTAGTCTCTCTGCTGTCACTCCCACCTCAACAACCTGATTTCTCCCATCCCGTTACTAGATCAACAACCCAAACATCCGCCGGTTCTCAGACCATTGCCCCCTTGCTGAGGTAGCAGGTACTTAGTTACCACTCTACCCACTCACTCCTCTCTTCTCCTGTCAGCACCCATACGGGGTTTCACCAGGTCCTTTTACCAGCTAACCTAAATCTCAAAATAGCTGAGAAGACCCCTATCCAAGATGTAATAAAAATGGTCTTTAAAGTTGCTTTGTCATCACTGAAAACAGGTTACTAAGAATTTAAAGTCCCTCACAGGCTTTTTGGATACACACTCCCATCTTCCCCTCTTTTCTACATGTTCTACTGCTCAAGTTTTTGTTGCTAGAAAATCCCAAACCCCTTTCAAATTATTCTTTTACATCTCTCCGTACTCATTCTCAGATCCTCGGAACTGCTCTAAGTCCCGCCTTCCCTCTCTTTCCCCTCTGTTCCACACCCACAGAAAAGTCTTAACTGATCTTCTCCAGATGTCTTCACCATGGCTGACTTTAGGACGTTCAGCAAAAGAGTCCCTATAAAAGAGTTCAGTGTAGACAAACTTCCTGTTTTCATGTGGCCCTGTTCTACTTGGCCACTGGCTAAAACAATCAGTACTTGTAAGCTAGACACCCCCTTACTAGTTTTTCACAAAATATGTGAACAAGGCCTCTGACTTTGAGCTGGGGCTTCAAAGAGATGGCTACATTTCTATGATAAAGAAGTTACCAACTGGCTCCATGGTAACAGCTGGCAAGCGGAAAAAAGAAAGGGATGAAATATCTCTCCCCCTCCCAGGTGTCCTTGAAAAGTTAATTTGCTCAGAACAGAGGAAAAAAACATAAAAAAACTGCTTTTTGTGAATTTCTGCTGACTGTGAACTTCTGAGCACATTCCCTTACATGTTGGGTACAAAATTCTGAAACTTCCTAAACTTGGGGTTCATGGGATTAATTGATTACAACAGAAGCAATGCCCTCTGAATCCGTTTGCAACCAAATAGGACTGTTTCCCTAGCTTTGGTGCTATCTTAGGTGCCTTGTCTTGACTGTTCCTACAAGAGTATAATTCTATATACTTAAACATTTTTATGTTTTCATTAAATGGTCAACAGTGGTGATTAAATGTGTAATGGTGCAGAGGTTACCCAGAGTGCTCTATCATGATGCAGGTTCATTTGAAGATCAAACAGGGGGGCATACAACCCGGTTCCACAGGGAACATATATCCCTCACTTCAGCCATCCTATTAGGAATACGAGTTGCTGCAGGGGAGGTCACAGGAACCACTGCCTTGGTCCATGGTACACAGCAAAATACCCAATTAGAAGCAGCAATAGACCAAAACTTAAAGATATTAGAAACCTCCATCACAGCTTTGTGGGAATCTTTAACCTCTCTCTCTGATGTTGTTTCATACAACAATCGAGGGTTGGACCTCCTCTTCATGAGAGAATGGTGCCTTTGTGCTGCATTGAGGGAAGAATGTTATTTTTATGGCAACAATACTGGAGTTGTAAAAAATTTATGAGTTAAATAAAAGGATGCCTTGAAGAGTGTCAACGAAAGAGAGAGGCCCAAAAAGGGTGGTTTGAGTCTTGGTTCACACAGTCCCCCTGGTTAACTATACGTTTATCAACCTTGGCCAGTCCAATAATAATACTCACATTCTTGCTAACTATAAAACCCTGTTTGCTCAACCATGTATTTTCATTTCTCCAACCTCAAATTAGACAAGTTAAACTTATGGTAATACCCCACTAGCAGACATAGAATGTGACACCACTCCAATGATCACTTTTATGATTAAAAGTAGCCAGAAGAAGACGTGGGGAATGAAAGGTTAATAAAATGGTACTTGTCACTTCCTCTTTTTCTGTATGCTTAACAAAACACTGTTGAAATCTTGAGAACTGTTTGCTAATCTTGTTCCCAGAATGTGCTGTCTCCAACTTCCAAAATATATAATGTACTCCCTCTCCCGGTTGCATGCAAACTGCCCACTCGCCCTGACCCATCAATAAACTTCCCTCCCTGCCCTCTACAAGGAAAACACATAAGCTCTGCTTAAGATGTCCTCAGGGCTCTCTGCTCGATTCAAGGGAGCTCTGAGCCCCAGCATGCTGGACCCCCAATAAACCCTTTGCTGTTCCATGAGACAGTCTCTTGGTGGTCTCTTCCTCTGACCCTCACCTGAACATTACTTGGATGATTGAATGTAGAAGAGAACATCCAGTCAAAAAGGGATAGTCGGTAGGATTAGGAAGATAGTCGGTATGTTTAGGAAGGAGAGTGAGTATAGGATTTGGAACAAAAGTTTTTTAGCAATAGGGTTTTGGTTAGAGAGTGAATGTAAATGTGAGCACATATGAACCATCACAATGATGAACTGGGGAAAATATGTAGGAAAGCAGATATCAATAGAGACATTACAAAATCAGGCAAAGTATAAAGTGTGTGATAGAATTAGGCATTTTCAACAGGGTTGATTTTGGATATATTATCTTAGGAAGAAACGAATATATTGTCACAAATAGGATTGACTTTTGAGAGCATTAGGCAACCTGGACATGGATGTTTTTAGTAATCCATGTTAACTTTACATTTAGGCTTTGGTAGAAACATAAGTGTGACCTTTTCTTTTTGTGTCCAGAATATTACTGGGTTAAATTGTATATGTAGATCAGGTGACATGAATATTTCTTCCACCATTTCTGGGAGCCATAATTTGAATACGTATAAATTAGTATTGAGTTTACAATGAGGTGTACCCTGTGTCTATGAATATAGAGACAATGCATAAATAGACTATACTGTGAATAAATAATATAACTGGTTCCACTTTAAATAATGGATTGATTTGATATCTGAAAATATATAAGAAATCTTATATTGATATAAAATCATTCATTCCATCCAGTTATACATCTAATGGTAATATTAGGGTTATGGTTTATCATGAACGGTGTGTGAGTTTTGCTTCAAAAGGGATTATGGAAATCGAAAATAATGGGTTTGGTAAGAAGTCTCATGAAAAGACCAGTCAAGAAACATGGAGGAATACATGTGTTCTGAAACAGAAAATTATTGAAAGTGAAACACATACCCATAATTTTGCTAACTTGTGGATGAAATATATACTCTATTATGTGCATTACCTGAAGAAATAGTAATGTACCAGTGGCTAATAAGAATGAACATGAAAATACACATCATGTCCCATATGAATCTACTTGTATTAATGAGAAACTGGGTCAATTATTGTAGAAATATTAGGATATGTATGCACCATTCACTGAAGTTAGTTTTCATTACTAGGAAGCAAATATGTATTTCAGGTGGATGAATATTTCAGAGAATAACCTTTTGAAATGTTGACTATAAATCCACATACATGAATATGAAAAAATTTAGGGAGTGTATAATAAGGCATATATATTTTATATTTTAAAAAAATCTGGAGTGTGTATATATACACACAGAGAGAGAGAGAGAGAGACATTAAAAAGTAGCAATATATATGCCAATCGAAATTCACCGTGATATATATATCTTACACAGATAGAAAAATATTCAATTTACTGAACATGGATTTATGTATAATATTGTTCAACTAGGAGGCTCACACATAGGATGAATTTTCAAATCCCATAGCGTTTAGGTGGAGTGATCACTTCTCATCATTTGTATCTGTCAAGTCAGACACCTCACAAGAACGTATGTGTGATACCAGGTAGTATTCTATATGTGCATATAAAAATAGATGTGCTCAATAGGTTACATAAAATGGGAGAGAGGAATTCACATATTTGTTAAATTTAAAAATACATGGAGAACTATTTCAATTTAAATCGACTAGATTTATAGCACCTACATTTTGTCATGCAAAAGCCATGTCCAACTATACACCATGCCTCCTCTGAACTGCTTGTATTTATATTCTGTTTGGGTTATTTTTCTCCATCTTATTAGGATTAGTAGTCAGAGACAAGTAGGGTATGGGTTAGTGTCACGGATTCAGTATTTCAAATGGAAAATAGGAAAATAAATCCAATGTGTATGCAAATATGTGCCACAAAAAATATTCCCACTCTCATCCAGAAAAATGCCTTGAAATTATCTTCGCCCCAGGTAAAACACAATTAGAAAAGAAGAGTTAGAAAATCTGTGAATACATATGTGGAATGGAAAATGCTCAGGAGTTCACAACCTTGGAGGTGGTAGAGGAGTTTCCAAAAGTAAGGGACAGTGTAAACACTCCACAATCATGGAGCTATGCTGGCCTAAAGACTTCTTGAGAAACTGCCTCTGAGTTTGGGCATTTGAAATATATGTTGTTGTCAGGAGCTTTAGCTTCCTTTGAAGTGAGACCATCAAACCTGGGTCAGTATCTATGTGACCTGGAGGACATGGTTTCTTATTTTCCGATGAACATGAGGCAGCAGTGCTGAAGTCTCTTTGTAGGTAAACTGTGGCCTCTTCGGGCAAAGTGACACCCCGTGTGGACTTTGAAGCCATTTGGTCATCCTCCACTTTTCGTGGTGTTTTTTTGCTGCTGCACTGGGAGTTTGGTATTTGATTCATGACATACAAGGAGTTCAACTGGGACACAGTGCATGAGGGAGTCTTGTAACGTGTGGTGGGTCAGGCTCTGCAGGAGAATGCACCAACTGGGCTTCTATTCCACATTGCTTGCCGCCTTGACCATAGCAACCTAATTCTGAACATTGCCCTGAAAACTCTGCATATAACAAGATGCCTTTTCATATAATGGTCTCCTGGCTGCATCAAGTCAGTCACAAGCCATTTGGACGCCAATGGCAGATCCACATGGCCACATCACAGATGTATTATCACACACCTGCCTGCCACTGCTCTAGGCCCACTACTCAGCAGGCTCCAACTTACTGGCATCTCTGTTCTACACCATTTTCATGAAACCCAGTCAATCAAGGCACTGTCTGTTACACTCATGATCAGCAACAGGACATCCAATGGTTCTCCAGTGCCATCTGGTCATTGGGAATTTCAAAATTTTCATGGTGTTTTTCTTTCCATTTTTCAAGAATGAAGTTGGAGGCACTTTGGGGTTTCCATTCATCCAGGAACCATTACATGGGGAGGAAGCTCATTTCAATGAAAGCTCTGAGGAACTCTAACAGGCAAGGCTTCCCAAACACTGGCCAAAAGGTCACATGAAGCCAGGCCCATTGAGGTCTACAACGTGAGGTCCATGTGTCTTTTGACTCTAACTATGGCTGCCAAGTTTTTCAGAATAAAATCATGTGATATCCTTGCTGAGATTTTCAGCTCTCTGTGGAAAGCCATCCTGGGCCTAGATCTCAGGTTTCAAGGGCAACTCTCATGTGTGGCCTCCTACAATGCCAACACAATTAATGGCAATACTTCTCTGAGGTCAGTTCCAGAACTCAGTCTCCAAGGAGAATCACACCAGAGTTCAAGCCCATGTGGACCCTGTCATCTCTTCCAACCGCCACACAAATGACCACAATTAAAACCAAAACATTCCCACATGGCCCTCATCTTCATCCATATAGGCACTCATCATAAACTCTGGCTGGAGGTTTCCATAAGGGATTCAGCCCAAGACAGTGTCCAAAATATCCACCATTGCCCCTCATTTGTCTAAATTTAGGGTGGTCTGGAAACCCTTTCTGTGAACCAAGAGTGATCAAATAGGCGTGCCGTTAATACTGCTCTGCTTCTCCAATTTGAGGCCTACTGACTGTCAGGTATAGATTGCTTATGTGATTTGGCATCATGAGAGAAACCAAGCACTTATGCAGGAATTTGAATAACTCATTTGACCTATAGGAATCCTATTCTCACTTGATGGACGTCAGGAACCTAACAGAGGAAGGCAAGAGACTTCATCCACAATGACTGATCCTTTTGCCATTTTGGTTTTGGATGCACACATGGGATCTTCTTTAGATTTATCAGGAGCTGAGAATCTTAGCCACAGCCTCAACCAGGGCCTAGTGTCTGATTAAGACACATCCCTTTCCAAAGAAATTAAGCAATGAGCCACAGGTGATGCCCATTCATTTCCATTTGAAAACTGTTTCTTCAGGCTTCAAAAAGGGGTGGCCTGAAACAAAGACCTTCCTGACATTCAAGGCAACAGAACCATAGGTAAGCAAATGGCCCAAAGCAGGGTTTCTCCAATGAGACTTTACTGGTCACACTAATATCTGAGATGTTCCCATTCCCTTCAGCTATCAAGAACATGGCCATGTCACAGAGCATGGAGGTTATACATATCTTGGACAATAAATCATGAGCTCATTCTGGAGAGTGGCCAGAATTCAGGAAGAAAACCGGAACTTAGGAAGTTAGTAGTTGTTTCCTATCCATAAGACAAGCCACAGTCTATTCATCACTTATGAACGATGAATGCTGGGAAGCTTTCTACTAGACAGGACACCTCCATTGATGCATTCTCTTTTCTAATGTCTAAAACCACGGACACAGTGGATACACAGACATAGAAACACTCGCCTTGTCAAAAGAGTTACTATCAACAGTAGACTCCAAAGCAAACGAACCACCTTTATTACCTATTCGCAGAATATGAGACAAAACCACAAACTCACACCCACACACATAAAGTCACCTCATTCCCAAAAGTGGATCTGTGACTATCTGGAGTGTCCTCTGACTGGTGGGCCATACTATGTTCCTCTCGAAATGGTCTTTCCTCTCTCAGATTTTGTCTCCTTGGCCAACTCTGTGATGATTTGAGGAGCCTGCAGTTAGCCACTACCTGCTATCTCAGGAAAGGCCTCTCTTCAGAGCTCAATTGGCATTTGGCCATCCTCAAATCAGTAGGTACCAAGAAGGTCTGAATCTGTACTTGGTAAATACAAACAAGTGAGCCCACTGGGACTGGGACTGGGACTGGCTCTCGGTGCCTGGCTTCTTGCATCACAATTTCAGAGAGTTTCATCACCAAGGAAGTTAGCTAGGACACTTCCTTCAGGAACTGAATGAGGTCACTGCCTTGGCAACAACTTTGTCCTAACCGTTGCTTCCAAGGGTTCCATGAGATGGAGGCTGCTCCTACTTTGTGTGACAATTTGACTTGTTACAATGGTATATCAAAATAGGCACCTGGGAACAGCTCTCCACGCAGGCCTGCTTAGGTCCATCTTCTCTACATTAAGAAGAGAAAGGCTGATGCATACACATCCCTTCGTCCTGTTCAGGTTGTTTTCCACGAAGATGGATTTTGCTCTCTCAGATCCTTCATAGCTGCCTACATCTTCTCCAGGGATCATTTCTGCATCGAACTTTGAGGTTCTCAGCAGTTGGAAGATACCCTACATTCCTGTATTGTAAGGCGAACTCTGTCCCTGCTCTTTTGTAATTTTAGATTGAAGCAACAGTGTATGGTTAGGGTTAATAACAGGTTCGATTTGGGCAAGGAATCATTATGCGGGATGAATAATGGTATTGGGAACCTGCAATATTTATAGGAATATAGAGATGAAATATAAGTATGAAAACAGAAATCTAGGTAAGATTTGAAGCTCAGAAATGCATTGGGCAACTGATTGCGATACGTAGCTTTGAATTATGTTCTAGATACATGTTTCAGAAAAATCGATATACAATGGCATAGGATCTTGTACCTTGGATGATTGAATGTAGTAGAGAACATCTACTCAAAAAGGGATAGTCGATAGGATCAGGAACATAGTCAGTATGTTTCGGAAGAAGAGTGAGTATAGGATTTGGACCAAAGTTCATAAGCAATAGGGTTTCGGTTAGAGAGTGAATGTCAATGTCAGCACATGTGAAGGGTCAGTCACAATGTTGAACTGGAGAAAATATGTAGGAAAGTAGATATCAATAGAGACATTAGGAAATCAGGCAAAGTACAAAGTGAGTGAAAAAATTAGACATTTTCAATGGTATTGAGGTTGAATATATAATCTTAGGAAGAAACAAATATGTAGTCACCAACAGGATGATCATTTGAGAGCATTAGGCAACCTGGACATGGATGTTTTTAGTAATCCATGTTCAGTTTCCGTTTAGGCTTTGTTACAGTCATACGTGTGACTTTTGCATTTTGTGTCCAGAATACTACTGTGATAACATGCATATGTAGATCAGGTGACATGAGTATTTCTTCCACCATTTCTGGGAGCAATATTTTGAAGATGTATAAATTAGTATTGGGGGTACAAAGAGGTGTACCCTGTGTCTATGAATATAGAGATAATGCATGAATAGACCATACTGTGAATAGATAATATAACTGGTTCCACTTTACAAAATGTATTGAATTGATATCTGAAAATATATAAGAAATCTTATATTAATATAAAATCATTCATTCCAACCAGTTATACATCTAATAGTGATATTATAGTTATGATTTATCATGCAGTGTGTGTCCGTTTTGCTTCAAAAGTGATAAAGGAATTCGAAAATAATGTGTTTGGAAAGAAATCTCATGAAAAGATCAGTCAAGAAACATGGAGGAATCCATGTGTTCTAAAGCAGGAAGTGATTGAAAGTGAAACAAATGCCTATAAATTTGCTAACCTGTGGAGGAAATATATATCCTATGATGTGCATAAACTGAAGAAATTGTAATGTCCCAGTGTTGAATAAAAATGAACATCGATAAACACATCATGTCCCATAGGCATCTATTTGCATTGATGATAAACTGTGTCAGTTACTATAGAAATATTAGGATTTGTATGCACCATTCACTGAAGTTAGTTTTCAGTACTAGGAAGCAAATGTGTATTTCAGGTGGATGAAATTTTTTGAGAATAATCTTGTGAAAAGTTGATTATAAATCCACATTCATGAACATGAATAAAATTAGGGAGTATATATAAGACACATATATTTCATATTTTGAAAAATAGAAGGAGAGAGTGTATATATATATATATATATATATATATAAATATATATACACACACAGACACACACACATACACACCCAGAGACATTAAAAATAGCAATATATGCCAATCAAAATTCACCATGAAATATATATCATCCACAGATCCAAAAATATTCATTGTACTGAACATGGATTTGTGTATAATTTTGTTCAACTAGGAAGCTCACCCATAGGTTGAATTTTCAGTTCCAACGACATTTAGAAGGAGTGATCTTTTCTCTCAATTTGTATCTGCCAAGTTAGCCACCTCACAAGAATGTACGTGTAGTACCAGGTAGGATTCTCTATGTGTATATAAAAATATATTTGCTGAGTAGGCTACAGAGAAAGAGAGACAAGAATTCACATATATGTTATCTTTAAAACCACATGGACAACTATTGCAACAAAAAATTGTCTAGATTTATAACCCCTAACCTTTAAAATGCAAAAGGCAAGTCCAACTATACACCATGCCTCCTCTGAACTGCTTGTATTTCTATTATGTTTGGGTTATTTTTCTGCCTCATATTAGGATTAGTAGTCAGAGACTAGTAGGGTGTGGTTTAGTGTCAGAGATAAAGTATTTGAAATGGAAAATTGGAAAATGAATCCAATATGTATGCAAATATGTCCTACACAAAAGTCTTCCCACTCTCATCCAGATAAATCCTTTGACATTACCTTCACCCCATGTAAGATGCAATTCGAAGAGAAGAGTTAGAAAATCTGTGAATACATATCTGGAATGGAAAATGCACAGGAGTTCACAACCTTGGAGGTGGTAGAGGAGTTTCCAAAAGTAAGTGACTGTGTAAACACTCCACAAACATGGAACTCTGCTGGCCAATAGCCTTCTTGTAAAACTGCCTCTGAGTTTGGACACTTGAAATATATCTTGTTGTCTGGAGCTTTAGCTTCATTTCTGGTGAGACCATCAAACCTGGATCTGCATCTATGTGACCTGGAGGACATCGTTTCTTATTTTCCATTGAACATGTGGTACCAGTGTTGATTTCTCTCTTTGTTGGTAAACTGTGGCCACTGGAAGCTTATTGTCTCCCTGAGTGGACTGTGAAGCCATTTGGTCATCCTGCCCTTTTTGTGGTGTTTCTTTCTTTTTTTTTAATTTTATTTTTTTATTGGTTGTTCAAAACCCTACAAAGCTCTTGACATATCATATTTCATACATTAGCATACATTAGCTTCAAGTGAGTTATGAACTCCCTTTTTTGCCCCAAGTACAGATTGCAGAATCACATGGGTTACACATCCACATTTTTACATAATACCATAATAGTAACTGTTGTATTCTGCTACCTTTCCTATCCTCTACTATCCCCCCTCCCCTCCCCTCCCATCTTCTCTCTCTACCCCTTCTACTGTAATTCATTTCTCACCTTGTTTATTTTCCCATTCCACTTACAACCTCTTATATGTAATTTAGTATAACAATGAGGGTCTCCCTCCGTTTCCATGCAATTCCCCTTTTCTCTCCCTTTCCCTCCCACCTCATGTCTCTGTTTAATGTTAATCTTTTCTTCCTGCTCTTCCTCCCTGCTTTATTCTTAGTTGCTCTCATTATATCAAAGATGACATTTGGTATTTGTTTTTTAGGGATTGGCTAGCTTCACTAAGCATAATCTGCTCTAGTGCCATCCATTTCCCTGCAAATTCCAAGATTTTGTCATTTTTTAGTGCTGCGTAATACTCCATGGTGTATAGATGCCACATTTTTTTAATCCATTCATCCATTGAAGGGCATCTGGGTTGGTTCCACAATCTAGCTATTGTAAATTGTGCTGCTATGAACATCGATGTGGCAGTATCCCTGTAATACGCTCTTTTAAGGTCTTTAGGGAATAGTCCGAGAAGGGCAATAGCTGGGTCAAATGGTGGTTCCATTCCCAGCTTTCCCAGGAATCTCCATACTGCTTTCCAAATTGGCCGCACCAATTTGCAGCCCCACCAGCAATGTACAAGAGAACCCTTTTCTCACTCCAGTAAGATTGGCAGCCATTATGAAATCAAACAACAACAAGTGCTGGCGAGGTTGTGGTGTTTCTTGATGCTGCAATGGGAGGTTGGTATTTGCTTCATGAAATACAAGGAGTTCAACTAGGATATAGGGCTGGAGGGAGTTCTGTCACGTGTGTTGGGTCAGGGTGTGCAGGAGAATTCACCAACCAGGGTTCTATCCCACATAACTTGCCCCCTTGACCATAGCAACTTGATTGTGAACATTGCCCTGAAACCTCTCCATATAACAAGATGCCTTTTCATATAATGGTCTGCTGGCTGTACCAAGTCAGTCACAAGCTATTTGGAAGCCAATGGCAGATCCACATGGTGACACCACAGTTGTATTATCACACACCTGCCCACCACTGCTCTAGGCCCACTACTCAGCAGGCTCCAACTTACTGGCATCTCTGTTCTGCACCATTTTCATGAAACCCAGTCAATCAAGGCACTGTCTGTAACACAACAATCAAGCCACTGTCTACAACAGAACATCCAATGGTTCTCCAGTGCCACTTGGTCATTGGGAATTTCAAAAATATCATGGTATTTATCTATCCATTTTTCAAGAATGAAGTTGGAGGCACTTTGGGGTTTCCATTCTTCAAGGAACCATTACATGGGGAGGAAGCTCATTTCAATGAAAGCTCTGAGGAACTCTAACAGGCAAGGCTTCCCAAACACTTGCCAAAAGGTCACATGAAGCAAGGCCTATGGAGGTCTACAACTGGAGGTCCATGTGTCTTTTGACTCTTAACTATGGCTGCCAAGTTTTTCAGAATAAAATTATGCGATATCCTTGCTGAGATTTTCAGTTCTCTGAGGAAAGCCATCCTGGGCCTAGATCTCAGGTTTCAAAGGCAACTCTCATGTGTGGCCTCCTACAATGCCAAAACAATTAATGGCAATACTTCTCTGAGGTCAGTTCCAGAACTCAGTCTCTAAGAGGAATCACACCTGAGTTCAAGACAATGTGGAACCTGTCAACTCTTCCAACCGCCACACAAATGACCACAATTAAAACCAAAACATTCCCACATGGCCCTCATCTTCAGCCGTATAGACACTCATCATAAACTCTAGCTGGAGGTTTCCATGAGGGGCGCTGCCAAAGACAATGTCCAAAATATGCACCCTTGCCCCCCATGTGTCTAAATTCAGTGTGGCCTGGACACCCTTCCTTTGAACCAGGAGTGATCAAATAGGCCTGCTGTTAATGCTGCTCTGCTTCTCCAATTTGAGGCCTACTGACAGTCAGGTATAGATTCATTATGTGATTTGGCATCATGAGAGAACCCAAGTACTTCTGCAGGATTTGAATAACTCATTTGACCCATAGGAATCCTATTCTCACTTGATGGATTTCCGGAATCTATCAGAGGAAGGCAAGAGACTTCATCTACAATGACTGATCTTTTTGCCATTTTGGTTTTGGATGCACACATGGGATCTTCTTTACATCTATCAGGAGCTGAGAATCTTAGCCACAGCCTCAAACAGGGCCTAGTGTCTGATTAAGACACCATCCTTTTCAAAGCAATTAAGCAAAGAGGCACAGGAGATGCCCATTCATTTTCATTTGAAAACTGTTTCTTCAGGCTTCACAAAAGGGTGGCCTGAGGCAAAGACCTTCCTGACATTCAAGGCAATAGAACCATAGTTAAGCAAATGGACCAAAGCAGGGTTTCTCCACTGAGACTTTACTGCTCACACTGATGTCTGAGTTTTCCGAGATGTTCCCATTCCCTTCAGCTATCAAGAACATGGACATGTCACAGAGCTTGGAGGTGGTACATATCTTGCACAATAAATCATGAGCCTATTCTGGAGAGTGGCCAGAATTCAGGAAGAAAACAGGAACTTAGGATGTTAGTAGGTCTTTAAGATCCGTAAGGCAAACCACAGTCCATTCATCAATTTAGCAGGATGAATGCTGGGAAGCTTTCTACTAGACAGGACACCTCCATTGATGCATTCTCTTTTCTAATGTCTAAAACCACGGACACAGTGGATACACAGACATAGAAAGTCGCCTTGTCAAAAGACTTACTAGAAACAGTCGACTCCAAACCAAACCAACCACCTTTCCTACCTATTCTCAGAACATGAGACAAAACCGCAAACTCACACCCACACACAAAGGCACCTCCTTCCCAAAAGTAGGTCTGTAACTATCCGGAATGTCTTCTGACTGGTGGGCCATACTATGTTCCCCACAAAATGGCCTCTCCTGTCTCAGATCTTGTCTCCTTGGCCAACTCTGTGATGCTTTGAGGAGCCAACCGTTAGCCACTACCTGCTATCTCAGGAAAAGCTTCTCTTCAGAGCTCTACTGACATTTGGCCATCCTCACATCAGTAGGTACCAAGAAGGTCTGATCTGTACTTGGTAAATCCAAACAAGTGAGCCCACTGGGACAGGGACTGGGACTGGCTCTCGGTGCCTGGCTTCTTGCATCAAAATTTCCGAATGTTCCATCACCAAGGAAGTTAGGTAGGTCACTTCCTTCAGGAACTGAAAGAGGTCACTGCCTTGGCAACAACTTTGCCCTAACCGTTGCTTCCAAGGGTTCCATTAGATAGAGGCTGCCCCTACTTCCTTTGAAAATTTGACTAGTTTCAATTGTATATCAAAATAGGCACCTGGGAACAGCTCTCCATGCAGGTCTGGTTAGGTCAATCTTCTCTACATTAAAAAGAGAGAGGCTGATGCATACACATCCCTTTTTCCTGTCTAGATTGTTTGCCATTGAAGATGGCTTTTGCTCTCACAGGTCCTTCATAGCTGCTGACATCTTCTCCAGGGATTATTTCTGCATCGAACTTTGAGGTTCTCAGCAGTTGGCAGATACCCTACATTCCTGTATTGTAAGGCGAACTCTGTCCCTGCTCTTTTGTAATTTTAGATTGAAGCAACAGTGTATGGTTAGGGTTAATAACAGGTTCGATTTGGGTAAGGAATCATTATGCGGGATAAATAATGGTATTGGGAACCTGCAATATTTATAGGAATATAGAGATAAAATATAAGTATGAAAACAGAAATCTAGGTAAGATTTGAAGCTCAGAAAAGCATTGGGCAACTGATTGCGATACGTAGCTTTGAATTACGTTCTAGATACATGTTTCAGAAAAATCGATATACAATGGCATAGGATCTTGTACCTTGGATGATTGAATGTAGTAGAGAACATCTACTCAAAAAGGGATAGTCGATAGGATCAGAAAGATAGTCAGTATGTTTCGGAAGAAGAGCGCGTATAGGATTTGGACCAAAGATCTTTAGCAATAGTGTTTCCGTTACAGAGTGAATGTCAATGTCAGCACATGTGAAGTGTCAGTCACAATGTTGAACTGCAGAAAATATGTAGGAAAGTAGATATCAATAGAGACATTAGGAAATCAGGCAAAAGTATCAAGTGAGTGAAAAAATTAAACATTTTCAACAGTTTTGAGGTTGAATATATAATCTTAGGAAGAAACAAATATGTAGCCAGCAATAGTATTGACATTTGAGAGCATTAGGCAACCTGGTCAGGGATGTTTTTAGTAATCCATGTTCAGTTTACCTTTAGGCTTTGGTACAATCATACGTGTGGCTTTTGCATTTTGTGTCCAGAATATTACAGTGATAACATGGATATGTAGATCAGGTGACATGAGTATTTCTTCCACCATTTCTGGGAGCAATATTTCAAATATGTATAGATTAGTATTGGGGTACAACCAGGTGTACCCTGTGTCTATGAATATAGAGATAATGCATGAATAGACCATACTGTGAATAAATAATATAACTTGTTACACTTTAAACAATGTATTGAATTGATATCAGAAAATATATAAAAAATCTTTTATTGATATATAATCATTCATTCCAACCAGTAATACATCTAATGGTGATATTACAGTGATGGTTTATCATGAAGTGTGTGTCCGTTTTGCTTCTAAAGTGATAAAGGAAATCGAAAATAATGTGTTTGGATAGAAGTCTCATGAACAGACCAGTCAAGAAACATGGAGGAATACATGTGTTCTGAAGCAGGAAGTGATTGAAAGTGAAACAAATGCCTATATATTTGCTAACCTGTGGAGGAAATATATATCCTACGATGTGCATAAAATGAAGAAATTTTAATGTCCCATTGTTGAATTAAAATGAACATCAATATACACATCATGTCCTATAGGAATCTACTTGCTTTGATGATAAACTGTGTCAGTTACTGTAAAAATATTAGGGTTTGTAAGCATGATTCACTGAAGTTAGTTCTCAGGATGAGGAAACAAATATGTATTTCAGGTGGTTGAATGTTTCTGAGAATAATCTTATGAAAAGTTGATTTTATATCCACATACATGAATATGAATGAATTTAGATAGTGTTTAATAGACACATGTTTTTCATATTTTGAAAAATCTATATATATATATATATATATATATATATATATATATATATATATATATATATATATATATATATATATATATAACTCATGGAGAAATATTACAATGAAAATTTGACAAGATTTATAACACATACCCTTGATAAAGCAGAAGGAAATTCCAAGTATATACCATGCCTCCTATTAAAGGCCTGTATTTCTATTCTGTTAGTTTTCTTTTTATCCATCATATTAGCATTAGTAGTCAGAGTCTATTAGGGTATGTGTTAGTGTCGGGGATCAGTATTTCAAATGAAAATAGGAAAATAAATCTAATGTGTATGCAAATATGTGCTACACAAAAATCTTGCCACTCTCATCCAGAACAATTCCTTTACATTAACTTCACTCCAAGTAAGACACAATTAGTGGACAGGAGTTCGAAAACCTGTAATTACATATGTGGAACTGAAAATGTTCAGGAGTTCACAACATTGGATGTGGTAGAGCAGTTTCCAAAAGTAAGGGAGAGGTTAAACACTCCACAAACTTGGAGCTCTGCTGGCCTTAAGACTTCTTGAGAAAATGCCTCTCAGGTTGGGAACATGAAATATATGAAGTTGTCAGGAGATTTAGCTTCCTCATTGTGACACCATCAAATGTGGGTCTGCATCTATGTGACCTGGAGGAAATGGTTCCTTATTTTCTAATGAACATGAGGCAGCAGTTCTGAATTCTTTCTTGGTAAACTGTGGCCACTGGGAGTTAAGTGTCTCCCGTGTGGTCTGTGAAGCCATTTGGTCATCCTCCATTTTTGTGGTGTTTCTTACTGCTGCACTGGGAGTTTGGAATTGGCTTAATGAAATACAAGGAGTTCAACTGGGACACAATTCTGGAGGGAGCTCTGACACGTGTGATTGCTCAGGGTCTTCAGGAGAATGTTCGAAACATGGGTCTATCCCACATAGCTTTCCCCTTGACTATAGCAACCAGATTCTGAACATTGCCCTGAAACCTCTCAATAAAACAAGATGCCTTTACATATAAGGGTCTGCTGCCTGCACCATATCAGTCACAAGTATTTTGGAAGCCAAAGGGAGATCCACGTGGTCCCACCACAGATATTTATTCACAAATGTATAGTCCACTGCTCTAGCCCCAATACTCAGCAGGCTCCAACTTACTGACATCTCGGTTCTGTACCATTTTCATGACAACCAGTCAATCAAGGAACTGTCTGGTACACACATGATCAGCAACAGGACATCCAAAGTTTCTCCAGTGCCACCTGGTCATGGAAATTTCAAAAATTTCATGGTATTTGTATAGCCATTTTTCAAGGATGATGTTGGAGGCACTGTGGGTTTCAATTCATTCAGGAACCATTAAATGGTGAGTAAGCTCATTTCAATGAAAGCTCTGAAGAACTCTCGCAGGCAAGGCTTCCCAATGAGTGCCCAAAAGTTCACATGAAGCCAGGCTCATTGAGGTCTACAATATGAGGTACATGTGTGTTTTGAGTCTCAACTATGACTTCCAAGTCTTTCAGTAAAAAAATCATGTGTTACCCTGGCTGAGATTCCCAGTGCTCGGTGGAAAGCCACCCTGGGCCTAGATCTCAGTTTCCAAGGGCTAATCTCATGTGTGGCCTCCTATAATCCCAAAACAATTCATGGCAATACTTCTCTCAAGTCAGTTCCAGAACTCAGTCTCTAAGGAGTATCAGAGCAGAGTTCAAGCCCTGGTGGACCAAGTCATCTCTTCCAACCGCCACACAAATGACCACAATTAAAACCAAAACACTCCTACATGACCCTCATCTTCTTCCATAAAGACACTCATCATAACATATGGCTGGAGGTTTCCATGAGGGGCACAGCCCAAGACAGTGTCCAAAATAAGCTCCCTTGCCCCTCATTTGCCTAAAGTCAGGGTGGCTTAGACACCCATCTTGTGAACCAGGAGTGATCTTTAAGGGTAAAAGAAATTGAAATTAAAGTGTAAAAGTTAAAGTGTAAAAGACCGGGTTTGTAAAGTTTCTAAGATTCAAGGCCTGATTTAAAATGTAAAGGACCAGGTATTGTTAAGTCCCTATGCTACATGAAAAATCTGAAATTCCTGTTACTTGTAGGACAATTTCTGGACTGCCCAGTAAATATTCCCCCTGATCGCCTGGTTGTTTAATAACCTAGGACCCTGTGTGGCTTGGCACATATGCATCGCAGGGCCTAATCTAATCAATTTGAATCTGTACCCCACTGTAGAACTGACCTATCCCTCCTGCCTGACATGTTCCCACCAATGAATGAACTAATCACGTTTAGGATTTGTTGTTTGATTTTCCCGCAGTGTATGATGATTTTTAAAAGATACTGTGATATATGTAAAGTCTCGCCCTCCCCAAAAAGTGTACTTAAGCACTGCTCAACCTCAGCTCGGAGATCTGGGCTGCTCTCCCTTCTTGAGTGACCACGGAGCCCTAGCATACTGGATTGGATCCTCAATAAATGTCTTTTGCTGTTGCATGAGCCGTGGTCTCATACATGAACATGAATGAATTTAAGGAGTGTATAATAAGACACATATATTTCATATTTTGAATAATCTATAGAGTGCAGATTTTTCACAAAACACATACAGAGATATTAAAAAGTAGCAATATATATGCCAATCAAAATTCATCATGAAATACATATCATACACAGATCCAAAAATATTCATTTTACTTAACATGGATTTATGTGTAATGTTGTTCAACTAGGAAGCTCACGCATAGGTTGAATTTTCAGTTCCTACAGCGTTTAGGAGGAGTGATCTCTTCTCACAATTTGTATCTGCCAAGTAGGCCACCTCACAATAATGTACGTGTGGTACCAGGTAGGATTCTATTTGTGCATATAAAAATACATGTGCTGAATAGGCAACAGAGAAAGGGAGACAGGAATTCACATATTTGATACCTTTCAAAACACATGGAGAACTATATCAATTAAAAATTAACCAGATTTTTAACAACTACCCTTTATCATGCAAAAGGCAAGTCCAACTATACACCATGCCTCTTCTGAACTGCTTGTATTTCTATTGTGTTTGGGTTATTTTTCTCCATCATATTAGCATTAGTAGTCAGAGTCTAGTAGGGTATGCGTTAGTGTCATGGATTCAGTAATTCAAATGGAAATAAAGGAAAATGAATCCATTGTGTATGCAAATATGCGCTACAAAAAAACTTTCCACTCTCATTCAGAGCAATGCCTTGACATTACCTTCACCCAAGTAAGACACAATTAGAGGACAAGAGTTAGAAAATCTGTGAATACATATCTGGAATGGAAAATGCTCAGGAGTTCACAAGCTTGGGCACTTTAGAGGAGTTTTCAAACTTAAGGGACAGGATAAACAGTCCAAATTCATGGAACTCTGCTGGCCTAAAGACTTCTTGAGAAACTGCCTCTGAGGTTGGGCACTTGAAATATATGTTGTTGTCAGGAGCTTTAGCTTCCTTTGTAGTGATACCATCAAAGATGGGTCTTCATTTATCTGACCTGGAGGACATGGTTTCTTATTTTCTAAAAGAACATGAGGCAGCAGTGCTCAATTCTTCCTTTGAAGGTAAACTGTGGCCACGGAGGGGTAAGTGTCTCCCCGTCTTGACTGTGAAGCCAATTGGCCATCCTACAATTTTCGTGGTGTTTCTTGCTGCTGCACTGGGCTTTTGGTTTTTCCTTCATGAAATACAAGGAGTTCAACTGGGACACAGTGCTGGAGCGAGTTCTGTCACGTGTGGAGGGTCAGGGTCTACAGGAGAATTCACCAACCAGACTTCTATCCCACATAACTTGAAACATTATCCATAGCAAACTGATTCTGAACATTGTCCTGAAACCTTTACATATAACAAGATGCCTTTACAGATAAGGGTCGGCTAGCTGTACCATGTAAGCAACAAGCCATTTGGAAGTCAATGGCAGACCCAAATGGCCCCACCACAGATGTTTTATCATACACCTGCACACCACAGCCCTGGGCCCACTTCTCAGCACTCTCCAACTTACTGGCATCTCTGTTCTGCACAATTTTCATGAAATCGAGTCAGTCAAGGCACTGTCTGGTACACTTATGATCAGCAACAAGACATCCAAAGGTTCTCCAGTGCCACCTGGTCAGGGGAATTTCATGGTATTTATAGAGCCATTTTTCAAGGATGAAGTTGGAGGCACTGTGGGTTTCAATTCATTCAGGAACCATTAAATGTTGAGGAAAATCATTTCAATGAAAGCTCTCGAGAACTCTCACAGGTAAGGCTTCCCAAAGAGTGGCCAAAATACACATATATTTCATATTTTGAAAAATCTTGACAGTATATATATATATATATATATATATATATATATATATATATATATACAAACACACACAGACATTAAAAACTAGCAATATATATGCCAATCGAAATTCATCATGAAATATATATCATCCACGTATCCAAAAATATTCATTTTACTGAACATGGATTTATGTATAATGTTGTTCAACTAGGAAGCTCACCCATAGGTTGAATTTTCAGTTCCAACAGCGTTTAGGAGGAGTGAACTTTTCTCACAATTTGTATCTGCCAAGTCAGCCACCTCACAAGAATATATGTGTAATACAAGGTACAATTCTATGTGTGCATATAAAAATACATGTGCTGAATAGAATACAAAGAAATGGGGGAGACAGGAATTCACATATTTGATAAGTTTAAAAATACATGGACAACGCTTTCAACGAAAGATTGACTAGATTTAAAACTCCTTCCCTATATAATGGAAAAGTTAATTCAATGGTACACCATGCCTCCTCTGATATGTTTGTATTTCTGTTCTGTTTGGGTTATTTTTCTCCATTACGTTAGGATTACTTGTCAGAGTCTTGTAGGGTATGGGTTAGTTTCAGGGATTCAGTATTTCGAAAGGAAAATTGGAAAATGAATCCAATGTGTATGCAAATATGTGCTACACAAAAATCTTCCGACTCTCATCCACAACAATGCCTTGACCTTAACTTCGTCCCAAGTAACACATGTAGAGGAGATGAGTAAGAAAATCTGTGAATACATATCTGGAATTTAATATGCTCAGGAGTTCACAAACTTGCATTTAGAAGGCGAGATTCCAAAAGTAAGGGACAATGTAAACACTCCAAAAACATGGAGCTCTGCTAGCCTAAAGGCTTCTGGAAAAACTGGCTCTGATGTTGGGCTCTTGAAATATATGTTGTTGTCAGGAGCTTTAGCTTTTTTTGTAGTGAGACCATAAAAGCTGGGTCTGCATCTATGTGACCTGGAGGAGATGCTTTCTTATTTACCAATGATCATGAGGCAGCATTGCTGAATTCTCTCTTTCGGGGTCAACTGTGGCCACTTGGGGCTAAGTGTCTCCTCATGTGGACTGTGAAGCCATTTGATCATCCTCCAATTTTTGTGATATTTTTTGCTGCTACACTGGGAGTTCAGTATTTCCTTCACGAAATACAAGGAGTTCACCTGGGACACAGTGCTGGAGGGAGTTCTGTCACGTGTGGTGGGACAGGGTCTGCAGGAGAATGCACAAACCAGGCTTCTGTCCAACATAGCTTGACCCCTTGACCATAGGAACCTGATTCTGAACATTGCCCTGAAACTTACCCATATAACAAGAATCATTTACATATAAGGGTCTGCTGGCTGCACCATGTCAGTCACAAGCCATTTGGAAGCCATTGGGAAATCCACATGGAAGCACCACAGATGTTTTATCTCACACATGCCCACCTTTGCTCTAGGCCCACTATTCAGCAGGCTCCAACTTACTGGAATCTCTGTTCTACACCATTTTCGTGAAACCCAGCCAATCAAGGCACTGTCTGGTACACTCATGATCACCAACAGGATATCCAATGGTTCTCCAGTGCCTCCTGGATATGGGAATTTCAAAAATTTCATGGTATTTATTGAGCCCATCTTTCAAGGTTGAAGTTGGAGGCACTGAGTGTTTCATTTAATTCGGTAACCATTAAATGGTGAAGAAGCTCATTTCAAAGAAAGATCTGGAGAACTCTCACTGCCAAGATTTCCCAAAGAGTGGCCAAAAGGCCACATGAAGCCAGGCCCATTGAGGTCTACAATGTGAAGTGCATTTGTGTTTTGACTCTCAACTATTGCTGCCAAGTGTTTCAGAATAAAATTATGTGATACCTTGGCTGAGATTCCCAGTGCTCTGTGGAAAGCCACACTGGGAATAGATCTCAGTTTCCAATGGTGACTCTCATGTGTGGCCTCCTAATATCCCAACACAATTCATGGCAATACTTCTCTGAGGTCAGTTCCAGGACTCAGTCTCTATAGGGTATCACACCAGAGTTCAAGCCCAGGTGGACCCAGTCATCGCTTCCAACTTCCACACAAATAACCACAATTAAAACCAAAACACTCCCACATGGCCCTCATCTTCTTCCATATAGACACTCCTCATAACCTCTGGCTGGATGTTTCCATGAGGGTCGCAGCCCAACACAGAGTCCAAATAACCTCGCTTGCCCATCATTTTCCTAAAGGCAGGGTGGCCTGTACACCCTTCCTGTGAACCACAAGGGATCAAAAATGCCTTCCTTTAATACTGCTCTGCTTCTCCAATTTGAGGCCTACTGACTGTCAGGTATAGATTCTTTATGTGATTTGGAGTCATGAGAAAACACAAGCATGTATGGGATAGCCTTTGCAGGGCTTAGAAGAACTCATTTGATTCAAAGGATCTCTATTCTCACTTGATGGTGGTCAGGAACCTAAGAGAGGAAGGCGAGAGACTTCATCAACAATTACTGATCTCTTTCCCATTTTGGTTTTGGATGCACACATGGGATCATTCTTTAGATGCATCAGGTGCTGAGAACCTAAGCCACAGCCTCACACAGGGCCAAGAGACTGATTCCGACACATCCATTTCCAAAGAAATTAACAAAGAGCCACAGGTGATGCCCATTTATTTCCATTTTAAAACTGTTTTCTTCAGGCTTCACAAAGCGGTGTCTTGAGGCCAAGACCTTCCTCACATTCAGGGGAAGAGAAGAATTGGTTAGCAAAAAACCCAAAGCAGAGTTTCTCCACTGAGGCTTTCCTGGTCACACTGATATCTGAGTTTTTTGAGATGCTAGCCATTCCCTTTAGCTATCCATTACATGGCCTTGTCACAGAGCTTGGAGGTGGTACATATCTTGGACACAAAACCATGAGCCTATTCTGGAGAGTGGCCAGAATCAGGAAGAAAACAGGAACTTAGGAAATTAGTAGGTGTTGCCCATCCATAAGGGAAGCCACAGTCCATTCATCAATTGGGCAGAATGAATGCTGGGTAGGTTTCTACTAAACAGGACACATCCATTGATGAATTCTCTTTTCAAATGTCTACAACCACAGACACAGTGGGATACACAGACATAGAAACACTCACTTTGTGAAACGACTTACTAGGAACAGTCCACTCCAAACCAAACAAACTGCCTTTTTTACCTATTCTCAGAAAATGAGACAAAACCACAAACTCACACCCACACCCACAAAGGCACCTCCTTCCCCCAAAGAGGTCTGTGACTATCCGGAGTGTCCTCTGACTTGTGAGCCTTATTATGTTCCCTGAAATGTTCTGTCCTGTCTCAGATCTGGTCTTTTTGGCCAAATCTGTGAAGTGGTCAGGAGCCAGCTGTGAGCAACTTCCTGCTTTCTCAGGAAAGGCCCCTCTTCTGAGCTCTCCTGAAATTTGGCCATTCTCACATCAGTATGTACCAAGAAAGACTGACTCTGTTCTTGGTAAATCCAAATAAGTGAGCCCACTGGGAATGGTACTGGGACTGCCTCTGGTAGCCTGGCTTCCTGGATCCCAAGTTCAGAGAGTTCTATCACCAAAGAAGTGAGGAAGGTCACCTCCTTTGTGAACTGAATGAGGTCACTGCTTTGGAAACCACTTTGTCCTAAAATTTGCTTCCAAGGTTCCCATGAGATGGAGGCTGCCCCTATTTCCTGTGATACGTTCACAACTGAGGATTGTATATCAACCATAGGCAGCCAGGAACAGCTGTCTACACTGGACTGGTTTGGTCCATCTTCTCTGCATTAAGAAGAGTGAGGCTTATTCTGACACATCCCTTCATCCTGACTGGGTTGTTTGCCATGGAAGATGACTTTTGCTCTCTCAGGTCCTTCATAGCTGCCTACATCTTCTCCAGGGATCATTTCTGCATGAAACTTTGAGGTTCTCAGCAGGTGGAAGATCCCCTACACTCCTGTATTGGAAGACTAATTCTGTCCCTCCTCTTCTGTAAAGTTAGATTGAGGAAACATTGTATGGTTAAGGTTAATAACAGCTTCCATTTGGGTTAGGAATCATTCTCTTGGATGAATAATGGTATTGGAATTTTGCTATATTTTCAAGAATATATAGGTGAAATATAAGTATGAAAAAAGAAATCTAGGTAATTTTTGAAGCACAGAAGGGAATTGGCCCCACTATTGGGATTCTTAGCTTTGAATTATGTTCTGCACAGGTGTCTCAGATTAATTGATATACAATGGCATAGGACCTTGTCTTTTGGATGATTGAATGTCGAAGAGAAAATCCAGTCCAAAAGGGATAGTTGGTGGATTAGGAAGATATTCGGTAGATTTAGAATGAAGAGTGTGTATAGCATTTGGACCAAAAGATCTTTAGCAATAGGGTTTTGGGTAGAGAGTGAAAGTAAATGTCAGCACATGTGAAGAGTCAGTCATAATGATGAAATGGGAAAAAAAATACAGGAAATCAGATTTCAATAGAGACATTAGGAAATCAGGCAAAGTATAAAGTGAGTGATAGGATTAGACATTTTCAACAGGGTTGAGGTTGAATATGTAATTTCAGGAAGAAACAAATATGTAGTCACCAATAGGATTCACTTTTGAGAGCATTAGGCAACCTGGACATGGATTTTTTTTTAATCCATGCTCACTTTTCATTTAGGATTTGGTACAATCATAAGTGTGACCTTGCTTTTTGTTTCCACAATATTACTGTGATTAATGTATATATAGATCAGGTGACATGAGTATTTCTTCCACCATTTCTGGGAGCAATATTTTGAAGACATATAATTTAGTATTGTGGGTACAAATAGGTATACTCTGTGTTATATGAATATAAAGATAATGCATGAATAGACCATACTGTGAATAAAGAATATAACTGGTTCCAAATTTAAATAATGGATTGAATTGATATCTGAATATATATTGGAAATCATATATTGATATTCATACAATCATTCCAACCAGTTATACATCTAATGGTAATATCACTGTTATGGTTTATCATGAAGTGTGTGTGAGCTTTGCTTCTAAAATGATTATGGAAATTGAAAATAATGTGCTTGGAAAGAAGTCTCATTAAAAGAGCAGTCAAGAAACCTGGGGGAATACATATGTTCTGAAACAGGAAGTAATTGAAAGTGAAAAAAATGCCTATAAATTTGTGAATTTGTGAATGAAATATGTATTCTATTATGTGCAAAAACTGAAGAAATATTAATGTACCAGTTTTGAATAAAAATGAACGTCAAAATACATATCATGTCCCATAGGAATCTACTTGCATTGACGTTAAACTGAGTCAGTTACTATAGCAATATTAGGATTTGTATGCACCATTCACTGAAGTTAGTTTTCAGTATTAGGAAACAAATATGTATTTCAGGTGGATTAATATTTCTGAGAACATTCTTATGAAAAGTTGAATATAAATCCACATTCATGAACATCAATGAATTTAGGGAGTATATAATAAGACACATACATTTCATATTTTGAAAAATCTGGAGAGTTTATACATATATATATGCACACACACACACACACACACACACACGTATACATTAAAAAGTAGCAATATATATGCCAATCGAAATACATCATGAATTATATATCATCCACAAATCCAAAAATCTTCATTTTTCTGAGCATCGGTTTATGTATAATGTTGTTCAACTAGGGAGCTCACCCATAGTTTGAATTGTAAGTTCCAACAGCATTTAGGAGGAGTGATCCCTTCTCACAATTTGTATTTGCAAAGTCAGCAACCTCACAAGTATGTACATGTGATACCAGGTAGGATTCTATATGTGAATATAAAAATGCATGTGCTGAATAGGGTACAGAGAAATGGAGACAGGAATTCTCATATTTGTTAACTTTAGAAACACATGGAGAAGGGAGGGGCAGAGCCGCCAACCGCGCCTGTAAGGTAGGCGGACCTGCGAGCCACCCGTAGAACAGGCCTAGCGGCCCGCCATCGTGAAAGACACATCACCGTGGTTGGGGGTTGGGCAGAGCCACTGCACGCGTGCAAGGAACGCGGACATGCGACCCACAGGCAGAACAGGCCCAGACACCCGCGGAGGGGCAGAGACACCCCTTGTGACTTCAAGATAGGTGAACCTGCGACCCACCAGCTGAAGCGGCCCAGCTGCCTTCAGAGGGGCAGAGCCGGCCCCCGCGCCTGCGAAGTAGGTGGACCTGCGAACACCGACAGACCAGGTGCTAGGCCCCGCCAGGGTCTAGACACATAACCAGGTTTGGGGAGGGGCCGAGCCGCTGCCCGTGCCTGCAAAGCAGGTAGACCTCTCACCCAGAGGCAGAACAGACCCAGCGACCTACCAGCGTGGTAGACACATCGCCCCGGTTTGGGGGGAGGGCAGAGATGCCACTCACGCCTGCAATGTAGACAGCCCTGCAACCCACAGACAGAAGAGGCCCAGCGGAGCGCGGAGGGGCAGAGCCGACGCCTGTGCCTGCAAGGTAGCTGGACCTGTTACCCACTGGCTGAACAGGACCAGCACCCGCAGAGGGGTAGATCAACTGCCCGCTCCTGCAAGGTAGGCGGACCAGCTACCAAGAGGCAGAACAGGCCCAGCGGCGTGCTGGTGTGGTAGGCACATTGCCCCAATTGGAGGAGGGGCAGAGCCGCTGCTTACGCCTGTGAGGGAGACTTTTCAAGAATACAATAGCAATATAAACATTTAGGGGTAAAATTCAATAACACAAAAGTTTCACCAAGCCAAAAAAAACGTGAACAGTAGGGAAAGACAAGGAAAGAAAGGACCACAAGCAACGCAGTTCAACTCAACATTAGAAGAGGTAATATCTGCAGCATATGGAATGTCAGATAAAGAATCAGGATATACTTGCTTCAGATGATCTGAAGTCTCCAGGGAGACATTAGACAGCAAAATCAGACAATGAAAGATCACTTTGACAATGAATTACAAAAACAAATCCAAGAAGCAAAAGATCAACTATACAGGGAGATAGAGGTTATAAAAAACACACAAACAGAAATCATAGAAATGCAGGAAGCAATAAACCAACTTAAAAACTCAATTGAGAATACTACCAGCAGAATAGATCACTTAGAACAATGAAGACAAAGTATTTCAACTTGAAAAGAACATAGAAAGCTCAGCAAGACTGTTAAGAAACCATGAGCAGAACATCCAAGAAATATGGGATAACATGAAGAGACCAAACTAAAGAGTAATTGGGATACAGGAAGGTATACAGGTCCAAACCACAGGATTGAGCAATCTATTCAATGAAATAATATGAGAAAACTTTCCAGACATGAAGAATGAGACAGAATCCCAAATCCTAGAAGCCTACAGGACGCCAAATGTGCAAAATCATAAGAGATAAACACCGAGACATATTATAATGAAGATGCCAAACATACAGAATAAAGAGAGAATTTTAAAAGCTACAAGAGAAAGGAAGCAGATTACATTTAGGGGTAAACCAATCAGGATAACAGCTGATCTTTCAACACAGACTCTGAAAGCTAGAAGATCCTGGAATAACATATTTCAATCACTGAAAGAAATTGGGTTCCAACCAAGAATTGTGTATCCAGCGATTTTAAGCTTCAGGATGGAAGATGAAATTAAAACCTTCCATGATAAACAAAAGTTAAAAGAATTTGCAGCTAGAAAACCATCTCCTCAAAAGATCCTTGGCAAAACATTATAGGAAGACGAAATGGAAAATAACAATGAAAAACAACAGTGGGAGGTAGTACAGTAAAGGGGCGAAAAATAATCAAAGAGAAAAACAAACCATGTTTAGTAACATAAATAAACAAATATGGCTGGAAGAACAACCCATATTTCAAAAATAACCCTAAATGTTAATGCCTTAAACTCACCAATTAAGAGACACAGGCTAGTAGAATGGATCACGAAAGAAGACCCAAAAATTTTCTGCCTACAGGAGACACATTTGATAGGAAAAGACATATATAGACTAAAGGTGAAAGGTTGGGAGAAATCATATCACTCATATTGACTTCGGAAACAAGCAGAAGTGTCCATACTCATATCAAATAAAATAGATTTCAAGACAAAGTTAATCAAAAGGGATAAAGAGGGACACTACATATTGCTCAAGGGAACCATACACCAACAAGACATAACAATCATAAATATATGTGCCCCAAACAATGGTTCAGCTATGTTAATCAAACAAACTCTTCTCAAGTTCAAGAGTCTGGTAGACCACCATACAATAATCATGGGAGATTTCAACACACCTCTCTCACTACTGGACAGATATTCCAAACAAAAGTTGAATTAGGAAACTATAGAACTCAATAACACAAATAATAACCTAGACTTAATTAACATATATAGAATATACCACCCAACATCAAGCAGTTACACTGTTTTCTCAGCAGCACATGGATACCTCTCAAAAATAGATCATATATTATGTCACAGAACAACTCTTAGACAATATAAAGGAGTATAGATAATACCAGGCATCTTATCTGATCGTAATGGAATGAAACTGAAAATCAACAATAAAAGAAGGAAGGAAAATTCATGCATCACTTGGAGAATGAACAATACGTACTGAATGATCAATGGGTTATTGAAGACATCAAGGAGAAAAATAAAAAAAATTCTTAGACATAAATGAAAAAGACAGACAGAACATATCAGAATCTATGGGACACATTGAAAGCAGTTCTAAGTGGAAAATTCATTGCTTGGAGTTCTTTCCTTAAAAAAAGAAAAAAAAAACAACAACAAATAAATGATCTCATAGTTCATTTCAAAATCCTAGAAAAAGAAGAGCAAAACAACAGAAAAAGAAGTAGAAGGCAAGAAATAATTAAAATCAGAGCTGAAATTAATGAAATCGAAACAAAAGAAACAATTGAAAAAATTGAAAATGCTAAAAGTTGAAAAATTAATAAAATCGACAGACTCTTAGCCATGTTAATGAAGAGAAGAAGAGAGGGAACTCAAATTACTATCATAAGGGATGAAAAAGGCAATATCACAACAGACACTTCTGAAATACAGAAGATAATCAGAAATTATATTAGAAGATAGTGAAGGCATCAATAAATTTCTTAAGTCATATGATCTGCCCAGATTGAGTCAGGAGGATATAGACAACCTAAGCAGACCAATATCAATTGAGAAAATAGAAGAAACCATCCAAAGACTACCAACTAAGAAAAGCCCAGGACCGAATGGGTATACAGCAGAGGAGGCCAATATCACCCTGATTCCTAAACCAGACAAAGACCCTTCAAAGAAACAAATATACAGACCAATCTCTCTAATGAACCTAGATGCAAAAATCCTCAATAAAATTCTGGCGAATCAGATACAAAAACATATTTAAAAAATTGTGCAACATGATCAAGTAGGATTCATTCCTGGGATACAAGGCTGGTTCAATATACGGAAATCAATAAATGTTATTCACCACATCAATAGACTTAAAAATAAGAACCATATTATCACCCCAATAGATGCAGAAAAAGCATTCAATAAAGTACAGCATCCCTTTATGTTTAAAACTCTAGAAAAACTGGGATAACAGGAACATACCTCAATATTGTAAAAGCAATCTATGGTAAGCCTCAGGCTAGTATCATTCTGAATTGAGAAAAAATTGAAGGCATTCCCTCTAAAATCTGGAACAAGACAGGGATGCCCTCTCTCACGATTTCTGTTCAACATAGTTCTCGAACACTGGCCAGAGCAATTAGACAAATGAAAGAAATTAAAGGCATAAAAATAGGAAAAGAAGAACTTAAATTATCACTATTTGCAGATGACATGATTCTATACCTAGTAGACCCAAAAGGGTCTACAAGAAACTATTAGAGATAATAAATGAATTCAGCAAAGTGGCATGATATAAAATCAACAATCATAAATCAAAAGCATTCCTGAATATCAGCAACAAATCCTCTGAAACGGAAATGAGGACAACCACTCCATTGAGAGTATCCTCAAAAAAAAACAAAATAAAATATTTGGTTATCAACGTAACAAAAGATGTGAAAGACTTACACAATGAAAACTACAGAACCCTAAAGAGAGAAATAGAAGAAGATCTTACAAGATGGAAAAATATACCCTGTTCATGGATAGGCAGAATTAACATCATCAAAATGGCGATATTACCAAAAGTTCTCTATAGGTTTAATGCAATGCCAATCAAAATCCCAACGGCATTTCCTGTAGAAATAGATAAAACAATTATGAAATTCATATGGAATAATACAAGACCCAGTATAGCAAAGACAACTCTAAGCAGGAAGTGTGAATCAGGCGGTATAGCGATACATGTCCTCAAACTATACTACGGAGCAATAGTAACAAAAAGAGCATGGTACTGGTACCAAAACTGGCGGGTGGACCAATGGTACAGAATAGAGGACACAGAAATCAATCCACAAAATTACAGCAATCTTATATTTGATAAAGGAGCTAAAAGCATAAACTGAAGGAAGGATAGCATCTTCAAAAAATGGTGCTGGAAAAACTGGAATTACATATGTAAGAAAATGAAACTGAATCCCTTTCTCTCGCCATGCACAAAAGTTAACTCAAAATGGATCAAGGAGCTTGATATCAAATCAGCGACACGGCATCTGATAGAAGAAAACTTTGGCTATGATCTACATACTGTGGGGTCGGGCTCCAAATTCCTCAATAGGACACCCATAGCATAAGAGTTAATAATTAGAATCTACAAACAGGACTTACTCAAACTAAATAGATTTTTCTCAGAAAAAGAAACAATAAGAGAGGTAAAAAAGGAGCCTACATCCTGGGAACAAATCTTTACTCCTCACACTTCAGATAGAGCCCTAATATCCAGAGTTATACAAAGAACTCAAAAAATTAAACAATAAGCAAATGAATTACCCAATCAACAAATGGGCCAAGGACCTGAACAGACACTTCTCAGAGGAGGACATACAATCAATCAATAAGTACATCAAAAAATTCTCACCATCTCGAGCATTCAGAGAAATGCAAAACTAACCCACCCTAAGATACCATCTCACTGCAGTAAGCTTGGCAGCCATTATGAAGTCAAACGACAACAAGTGCTGGCGAGGATGTGGGAAAAAGGGTACACCTGTACATTGCTGGTGGGACTACAAATTGGTGCAGCAAATTTGGAAAGCAGTATGGAGATTTCTTGGAAACTTGGGAATGGAACCACCATTTGACCCAGCAATTCCCCTTCTCGGTCTAATCCCTATAGACCCAAAAAGTGCATGCTACAGGGACACTGATAAATCTATGTTCATAGCAGCACAATTCACAATAGGAAGACTGTGGAACCAACCTAGATGCCCTTCAATAGATGAATGGATTAAAAAAATGTGGCATTTATACACAATGGAGTATTACTCTGCATTAAAAAATGACAAAATCATACAATTTGCAGAGAAATCGATGGCATTAGAACGTATTATGCTACGTGAAGATAGCCAATCACTAAAAAACAAATGCCAAATGTTTTCTTTGATATAAAGAGAGTAACTAAGAACAGAGTTGGGAGGAAGAGCATGAGAAGATGATTAATATTAAACAGGGGTGAGAGGTGGGAGGGAAAAGGAAAGAGAAGGAAAATTACATAGAAATGGAAGGAAACCCTCATGGTTATACAAAATTAAATACAAGATGAAGTGAGGTGAAAGGGGACAAAAACAAGTGGAAGAAATGAATTACAATAGATGGGGTAGAGAGAGAGGATTGGAGGGGAGGGGATGGGAGATAGTAGAGGACAGGAAAGGCAGCAGAATACAACAGACACTAGTATAGCAATATGTAAAATAGTGGATGTGTAACTGATGAGATACTGCAATCTGTATACGAAGAAAAATGGAAGTTCATAACCTACTTGAATCAAAGTGTGAAATATGACATGTCAAGAACTATGTAATGTTTTGTAGAACCAACAATAAATATTAAAGGAAAAAAAAACACATGGAGAACTATTTCAATGAAAAATTGACTAGGTTTATAACACCTACACTTTATCATGCAAAAGGCAAGTCCAACTATACACCATGCCTCTTCAGAAGTGCTTGTATTTCTATTCTGTTTGGGTTATTTTTCTTCATCATATTAGGATTAGTAGTCAGAGTTTGGTAGGGTATGCGTTAGTGTCAGGGATTCAGTCTTTGGAATGGAAAATTGGAAAATGAATCCAATGTGTATGCAAATATGTGCTACACAAAAATCTTCCCACTCTCATCCAGAACAATGCCTTGACGTTACCTTCACGCCAAATAAGAAACAATTAGAGGAGAAGAGTTAGAAAATCTGTAAATACATATCTGGAATGGAAAATATTCAGGAGTTCACAAACTTGGAGGTGGTAGAGGAGTATCCCAAAGTAAGGGACAGGGTAAACACTCCACAAACATGGAGGTCTGCTGGCCTAAAGACTTCTAGAGAAACTGCCTCTGAGGATGGGCACTTGAAATATATGTTGTCAGTAGCTTTAGCTTCCTTTGTAGTGAGATCATCAAAGCTGGGTCTGCATCTATGTGACCTGGAGGACATTCTTTCTTGCTTTCCAATACACATGAGGCAGCAGTGCTGAATTCTCTCTTCGTATGTAAACTGTGGCCACTGGGGTCTAAGTGTCTCCCTGTGTGGACTGTGAAGCCTTTTGTTCATCCTCCATTTTCGTAGAGTTTCCTGCTGCAGCACTGAGAGTTTGGTATTTGCCTCACAAAATACAAGGAGTTCAACTGGAACACAGTCCTGGAGGGAGTTCTGTCATTTGTGGTTTTTCAGGGTCTACAAGAGAATGCACCAACCAGGCTTCATTCCCACATAACTTGCCCCCTTCTCCATAGCAACCTGATTCTGCACATTGCCCTGAAAACTATCCATTTAACAAGACACCTTTACATATAAGTGTCTGGTCACTGCACCGTGTCAGTGACAAACCATTTGGAATTCAATGGCAAAACCACATGGCGCAACCACAGAAGATTTATCACACACCTGCACAACACAGCTCAGGGCTCACTACTCAGGAGGGTCCAACTTAATGGCATCTCTGTTCTACACCATTTTCATAAATCCCAGTCAATCAAGGCACTGTCTGGTACACTCATGATCAGCAAGAGGTGCTGACAATTTAAGCCACAGCCTCACACAGGGCCCAGAGTCTGATTCAGACATAACCATTTCCAAAACAATTCATCAAAGAGGCACAGGTGATGCCCATTCATTTCCATTTGAAAATTGTTTTCTTCTGGCTTTATAAAGGGGTGGCCTGAGGCAAAGAGTTTCCTGACATTCAGGGCAACAGAACAATAGTTAAGCAAAAGGCCCTAAGCCAGGTTTCACCATAGAGACTTTCCTGGTCACACCAATATCTGAGTTTTCTGGTGTGCTCGCCATTCCTTTCAGCTAACTAGTACATGGCCATGTCACAGAGCTTGGAGGTGGTACATATCTTGGACAAAAAACCATGAGCCTTTCTGGAGAGTTGCCAGAATTCAGGAAGAATTCAAGAACTTAGGATGATACTAGGTGTTGCCCATGGATAAGTCAAGCCTCAGTCCATTCATTAATTGGGCAGGATGAATGCTGTGAAGCTTTCTACTAGACAGGACACACCCAGTGAGCCATTTTCTTTTCTAATATCTACAACTAAGGACACAGTGGGATACACAGACATAGAAACAGTCTCCTTGTCAGATGACTTACTAGAAACAGTCCACTCCAAACCAAACAAACCTCCTTTTTTACCTATTCTCAGAATATGAGACAAATCCACAAACTGACATCCACACACACAAAGTCACCTCCTTCCCCAAGTATGTCTGTGACTATCCGGAGTGTCCTCTGACTAGTAGGCCATAGAATGTTCCCCAGAAATGGCCGGTCCTGTCTCAGATCTGGTCTCCTTGGCCAATTCTGTGAAGTTTTCAGGAGGCAGTGGTGAGCCATTTCCTGCCCTCTCAGGAAAGGACCCTCTTCAAAGCTTTCTTGGCATTTGGCCACCCTCACATCAGTAGGTACCAAGAAAGACTGACTCTTTACTTGGTAAATCCAAACAAGTGAGCCCACTTGGACTGGGACTGGTACTGGCTCTTGGTGCCTGGCTTCCTGGATCACAAAATTCAGAGAGTTCCATCATGAAAAAAGTGAGGTGAGGTCACTTTCTTCAGAAAATGAATGAGGCCACTGTCTTGGCCACCACTTTGTCCTAACAGTTGCTTCCTAGTGTCTCAGGAAAAGGAGGCTGCCTCTATTTCCTGTGACACTTTCACAAGTTAGAATGGTATAGAAACATAGGCACCTGGGAACAGCTCTCCACACATGCCTGGTTTCATACATCTTCCCTACATTAAGAAGAGATAGGATGATTCAGACACATCCTTTCATCCTGATCGGGTTGTTTGCAAAGGAAGATGACTTTTGCTGTCTCAGGTCCTTCATAGCTGCCTACGTCTTCTCCAGGGATCTTTTCTGCATGGATTTTGAGGTACTCAGCAGGTGGAAGATCTCCTAACTTCCTGTATTGTAATACTAACTTTGTCCCTGCTCTTCTGTAAAGTGAGATTGAGTGAACAATCTCAGTTTACAGAATGGTTAGGGTTAATAGCATGTTCGATTTGGGTTATGAATCATTTTGCTGGATGAATAATGATATTGGGAACCTGTGATATTTACAAGAACATGGAGGTGAAATATAAGTATGAAAACAGAAATCTAGGTAATATTTGAAGCCCAGAAGGACTTTGGGCCCTTGATTGGGATACTTAGCTTAAATTATGTTCTGTGTGACCTTTGCATTTTGTGTCCAGAATATTAGTGTGATAATATGTATATGTAGCTAAGGTGACATGAGTATTTCTTTCACCATTTCTGTGAGCAATATTTTGAAAACTTATAAATTAGTACTGGGGATACTATTAGGTTTACCCTGTTTTGATGAATATAGAGATGATGCATTAATAGACCATACTGTGAATAAATTATATAACTGGTTCCATATTTAAATAATGGATTGTATTGATATCTGAAAATATATAGAAAATCTTATATTGATATACATACATTCATTCCAACCAGTTATATATCTAATTGTAATGTTAGGGTTATCATTTATCATGAATAGTGTGTGAGTTTTGCCTCAAAAATGATTATGGAATCGAAAATAATATGTTTAGAAAGAAGTCTAGTAAAAAGACCAGTCAAGAAACATGGAGGAACATATGTCTTCTGAAGGAGGAAGTGATTGAAAGTGAACCAAATGTTTATAAATTTGTAAACTTGTGAATGAAAGGAAATATCTTATGATGTCCATGAACTGAAGAAATAATAACGTACCAGGTTTGAATAAAAATGAACTTTAACAAACACGATAGAGACATTAGGAATTCTGGCAAAGTATAGTTCGCAGTGAAAGGTTAATAAAATAAGTACTTGTCACTTCCTGTTTTTCTGTATGCTTAACAAAACACTTTTGAAATATTGAGAACTGTTTGCTAATCTTATTCCCAGAATGTGCTGTCCCCAATTGCCAAACTGCAGAATGTACTCCCTCAACCGGTTGCACGCAAACCGCTCACTCGCCCGGACCCATCAATAAACTTACCCCCCTGCCCTGTCCAAGGGAAATATATAAGCTCTGCTTAAGCTGTTCTCTGGGCTCTCTGCTCTATTCAAGTGAGCTCTGAGCCCCAGCATGCTGGACCCCCAATAAACCCTTTGCTTTTGCATGAGACAGTCTCTTGGTGGTCTCTTCCCCCGATTGTCACCGGACCTTTACATATGGAGGTTCCACTGAGATCCGGCAGCGGTGGACAAGAGACCCCAACAAACTCCTCTCAGGGTAAGTAAGGTGCCTCTTTCTGGTCAGGTTTCAGGTCAGGGCTTGGCAAAATGGATGTCAATGAAGAGCGTGAGCTCTCTCCAACGATGGCTGACAGTCATGTCACAGAGCCACAGGCCAAGTCCCTGGGTGACGTCATAGAGGACTCAGAAAATTGAGGAACAATAGTCTCCATGACTCAGTGATATTTTGTTTCAGATTCGTTATTGCCAACCGATCGGGTTCTGCCAACTACTAAGTCCTGGTCTCAGTGTTGGACTTCCATATCCTGTCTTTATTGTCTTGTCTTGTCTTTATTGTCTTGTCTTGTCTTGTCGGCTGGCCGGTCCAATAATAATCCTCATATTATTGCTAACTATTAAACCCTGCTTGCTCAACCATGTAATTTATTTTCTCCAAGCTCAAATTGGACAAGTTAAACTAATGGTAATACCCCACTAGCAGACATAGAATGTGACACCCCCCAATGATCATTTTTATGATTAAAAGTTGCCAGAAAAAGAAGTGTCGAATGAAAGGTTAATAAAATATGTAGTTGTCACTTCCTGTTTTTCTGTACGCTTAACAAAACACTGTTGAAATCTTGAGAAATGTTTGCCAATCTTGTTCCCAGAATGTGCTGTCCCCAACTGTCAAACTGCAGAATGTACTCCTTCACCAGGTTGCATGCAAATTGACCACTCGCCCTGACACATCAATAAACTTCCCTCCCTGCACTCGCAAGGGAAAGTATTTAACCTCTGCTTAAGCTGTTCTCAGGGCTCTCTACTCTTTTCAAGTGAACTCTGAGCCCCAGCATGCTGGACCCCCAATAAACCCTTTGCTGTTACATGAGATAGATTCTTGGTGGTCTCCTCTTCCGACACTCGACCGACCTTTACTTGGATGATTGAATGTAGAAGAGAACATCCAGTCAAAAAGGGATAGTCAGTAGGATTAGGAATATAGTCCGTAGGTTTAGGAAGAAGAGTGAGTATAGGATTTGGACCAAAAGTTCTTTAGTAATAGGGTTTCGGTTAGAGAATGAATGTAAATGTCAGCACATGTGAAGAATGAGTCACAATGATGAACTGGGGAAAATATGTAGGAAAGCAGATATCAATAGAGACATTAGGAAATCAGGCAAAGTATAAAGTGAGTGATAGGATTAGACATTATCAACAGGGTTGAGTTTCAATATATAATCTTAGGAAGAAACAAATATGTAGTCACCAATAGGATTGACATTTGAGAGTATTAGGCAACCTGGACATGAATGTTTTTAATAATACAGGTTCACTTTCTATTTAGCCTTTGGTACAATCATAAGTGTGACTTTTGCATTTTGTGTTCCGAATATTACTGTGATAAAATGTATATGTAGATCAGGTGACATGAGTATTTCTTCCACAATTTCTGGGAGCAAT
The DNA here is from genome assembly GCF_048772815.1 of Callospermophilus lateralis. NCBI lineage: Eukaryota > Metazoa > Chordata > Mammalia > Rodentia > Sciuridae > Callospermophilus > Callospermophilus lateralis. The sequence continues at coordinate 785,516 of NW_027514376.1, read as the reverse complement.
ATTTTGAAGACGTATTAATTGAGCACTCTAGGATATGCCAACAAACAATTCTTACACAAACTTTTACCAATGTGGTTCCAAAGGTAGAGGCGCATACGCAAGGAATGCAAAGTGAACTAATTCTAACCAAAAAAAAAAGAAAAAAAAATTGATACTTTATCTTCCACTTCTTGTGCCACTCCTGTTTCAAATTACTTAGTCTTGACTGCATGTCTCCTGCAGAAATAATCAAAATCTCTGGAATACTTCTTTTGTTTGTTTTGCTTTTGCAGTGCTGCAGATAGAACCCAGGGCCTCCACATGCTTCGGAAAGCACTTGACTGCTAAACTACATCCATGCTCCCCACCCCCACTACTTTTTTGTTGTTTTGAGAAAGGGTCTTAGTAGCTGGGATTTCAGGCATGCACTATTGCACCAGACTCCTGAATATATCTTGCCACTACATTTAGATGCAGAATTGGCTCAACAATAAGAAATTAAGAGGGTGTGAATAAAATAGTAATAGTGAAGAACCACTAAGAATACAGAGAAAGCACACTAAACAATACCTTTTGTTCAAATGCAATCTCTTTTAAAAGATTTTTTAAATGGATGACAATAAACTTCTGAAAAACAGACACAAATATCTTTCCTATCCTTTGCCTGAATTTCAATACTTTAAATTTTATTTTAATTACAGCTTTACTGAGATACAAATTTATATACCATGCAATCTATTGTATCACATGTGTATCTATTTTATATCCAGTATGGTTATTTCAATAAAATGACACACTAACTTTTCTGAATGAGTAGAATTACTAGTTACTACTAGGGTTCAATTCCTAGCTTTGCAAAAGCAAACAAACAAACAAACAAAGTTGGCTAACGGATCATATATTCTAATATTCCTAGCATTTTTTCAGTACAAAAAACCCACATTATCCCACAAAGGGATATGAAATAGAATTATATTTTTTCATCTGGGTATGCTAAAGACAAGTCTATTTAGAAAATCCTGTTGTTTCAAATGTTGTTGAAAATAATATAAAAATACTTTAAGAAAGAATGCAAAATAAAAAAAATAAATTAGTATTGGGGGTACAAAGAGGTGTACCCTGTGTCTATGAATATAGAAGTAATTCATGAATTGACAATACTGTGAATAAATAATATAACTGATTCCACTTCAAATAATGGATTGCTAGAATTGATATCTGAAAATATATAAGAAATCTTATATTGATATAGAATCATTCATTCCAATGAGTTATACATCTAATGGTAATATTAGGGTTATATTCTATCATGAAAGGTGTGTGAGATCTGCTTCAAAAGTGAGAATGGAAAAGGAAAATAATGTGTTTGGAAAGAAGTCTCATGAAAAGACCAGTCAAGAAACATAGAGGAATGCATGTGTTCTGAAGTAGAAAGTGATTGAAAGTGACACAAATGCAAATAATTTTGCTAACTTGTGGATGAAATACATATCCTATGATGTGAATAAACTGAAGAAATAGTAAAGTACCAGTGTTGAATAAAAATGAACGTCAAAATGTACATCATGTCCCATAGTAATCTACTTGGATTGATGTTAAACTGGGTCAGTTACTGTAGAAATATTAGGATTTGTATGCACCATTCACTGATGTTACTTGTCAGTACTAGAAAACAAATATGTATTGCAGGTGGATGAATAATTCTGAGAATAATCTTGTGAAAAGTTTATTATAAATCCACATACATGAATATGAATGAATTTAGGGTGTGTAGAAGAAGACAGAAGTATTTCATATTTTTAAAAATTTGGAGAGTGTATATATATATATATATATATATATATATATATATATATACACACACACACACACACAAACAAACACATATACACACAGAGACATTGAAATGTAGCAATATATATGCCAATTGAAATTGATGTAGAAATACATATCATCCAAAGATCCAAAAATATTTAATTTACTGAACATGGATTTGTGTATAATGTTGTTCAACTAGGAAGCTCCCCCTTAGGTTAAATTTTCAGTTCCAACAGCGTTTAGGAGGAGTGATCTCTTCTCATAATTTGTATCTGCCAAGTCAGCCACCTCACAAGAATGTACATTTGATACCAGGTAGGATTCTATATGTGCATATAAAAATGCATGTGCTGAATAGGCTACAGACAAACGGAGACAGGAATTCAAATACTTGTTAAATTTAAAAACACATGGACAACTATGTCAACAAAATATTGATTAGATTTATAACTCCTACACTATATAATGCAAAAGGCAAGTTCAACTATACACCATGCCTCCTCTGAACTTCTTGGATTTCTATTCTGTTTGGGTTATTGTTCTCCATCATATTAGGATTAGTAGTCAGATTCTAGTAGGTTATGGGTTAGTGTCAGGAATTCAGTATTTCGAATGGAAAATTGGAAAATGAATCCAATGTGTATGCAAATATGTGCTACAAAAAAATCTTCCAACTCTCATCCACAACAATGCCTTGAAATTACCTTCACCCCAAATAAGACACAATTAGAAGAGAAGAGGTAGAAAATCTGTGAATATATATCTGTAGTGGAATATGCTCAAAAGTTCACAATTTTGGAGGTTGTAGAGCAGTTTCCAAAAGTAAGGGACAGGGTAAACACTCCACAAACATGGAGCTCTGTTGGCCAAAAGATTTCTTGAGAAACTGCCTCTGAGGGTGGGCACTTGAAATATATGTGTTTGTCAGAAGCTTTAGCTTCCTTTCTAGTGAGACCATCAAAGCTGGGTCTGTATCTATGTGACAAGAAGATCTTGGTTTCTTATTTTCCAATGATCCTGAGGCAGCAGTGCTGATTTCTCTCTTTGTATGTAAACTGTGCCCACTGGGGGCTAAGTGTCACCCCATGTGGACTCTGAAGCCATTTGTTCATCCTCCAACTTTTGTGGTGTTTCTTGCTGCTGAACTGGGACATTGGTATTTGCTTCACGAAATACAATGAGTTCAACTGGAACACAGTGCTGGAGGAAGTTCTGTCACGTGTTGTGGGTCACGTTCTGCAGGAGAATGTACCAACCAGGCTTCAATACCAGATAGCTTGTCCCCTTAACCTCAGCAACCTGATTCTTAACATTACCCTGAAACCTCTCCATATACAAGATGCCTTTACATAGAAGGGTCTGCTGGCTGCACCATGTCAGTCACAAGCCATTTGGAAGTCAATAGCAGATCCACATGGTCCCACCACAGATATTTTATCACACACTACTGCTCTAGGTCCACTACTCAGCAGGCTCCAACTTATTGGCATTGCTGTTCTAGATAATTTTTATGAAACTCAGTCAATAAAGGCTCTGGCTAGTATACTCATGATCAGCAACAGACCATTTAAGAGTTCTCCAGTGCCACCTGTTAATGGCCTCCACAGGGCTTTGAAGAACTCATTTGACCCAAAGAATGCCTAATCTCACTTGATGGAGGTCAGGAACCTTACAGAGGAAGGCAAGAGACTTCATCCACAATTACTGATCTTTTTGCCATTTTGGTTTTGAATGCACACATGGGATCTTTCTTTAGATCCATCAGGTGCTGAGAATCTAAGCTATAGCCTCACATAGGACCAAGAGGCTGATTCAGACGCATCCCTTTCCAAAGCAATTAAGCACAGAGCCACAGTTGATGTCCATTTATTTCCATTTGAAAGCTGTTTTCTTCAGGATTCACAAAGGGATGGCCTGAGGCAAAGACTTTCCTGACATTCAGGGCAACAGAACAATAGCAAAAGGCCCAAAGCAGGGTTTATCCACTGAGACTTTCCTGGACACACTGATATTAGAGTTTTCTGAGATGCTCGCCATTCCCTTCATCTATCTTGTACATGGCCATGTCACTCAGATTGGAGGTGGTACATATCTTGGACACAAAACAATGAGCCTATTCTTGAGAGTGACCAGAATTGAGTAAGAAATCAGGAACTTAGGAAGATTGCAGGTGTTGCCCATCCATAAGGCAAGGGGCAGTCCACTCCTAAATTGGGCAGGATGAATGCTGGGAAGATTTCTACTAGACAGGACACATTGATGCATTCTTTTTTCTAAGGTCTACAACCACGAACACAGTGGGTTACAAAGACATGCAAAAAATCGCCTTGTCAAACGACTTACTAGAAGCAGTCCACTCCAAACCAAACAAACCGCCTTTCCTACCTATTCTCATAAGAAGAGACTAAACCACAAAATCACACACACACGCGCAAACGCACCTCCTTCATTCAAGTAGGTCTGTGACTATCTGGAGTGTCCTCTGACTGGTGGGCCATACTATGTTCCCCCAAAAGGCCTGTCCTGTCTCAGATCTGGTCGCGGTGAACCACTACCTGCTTTCTCAGGAAAGGCCCCTCTTCAGAGCTCTCCTGGCATTTGAAATCCTCATATCAGTAGGTACCAAGGAATACTTAGTCTATCCTTGGTTTTTCCAAACAATGGAGCCCACTGGCACTGGAACTGTGACAAGGTCTTGGTATTCTCTGTCTTCCTGGAGCCCAAGGTCAGGGAGTTTCTTCACCAAGGAAGTGAGGTAGGTCGCTTCATTCAGGAACTGAGTGACTTTACTGCCTTTGCAACCACTTTGTCCTAACAGGTGATTGCAAGGTTCCCATGAGGTGGAGGCTGCCCCTACTTCCCGAGACAGTTTCAACAGTTAGAATGGTATATCAACCATAGGAATCCGGGAACAGCTCTCCACACAGGCCTGGTTTGGTCCCTCTTCTCTACATTAAGAAAAGAGAGGCTGATTCAGACACAATGCTTCATCCTGAGTGCGTTGTTTGCCATGGAAGATGACTTTTGCTCTCTCAGGTCCTTCATAGCTGCCTATGTCTTCTCCAGGGATCGTTTCTGCTTAAAACTTTGAGGATCTCAGCATCTGGAAGATCCCCTACATTCCTGTATTGTAAGACCAACTCTGTCGCTGCTCTTCTGTAAAGTTAGATTGAGGGAACAGTGTTTGGTTAGGCTTAATAACAGGTTCGATTTGGATTAAGAATCATTCTGAGCGATGAATAATGGTATTGGGAATGTGCGATATTTACAAGAATATTTAGGTGAAATATAAGTATGAAAACAGAAATCTAGGTAAAATTTGAAGCCCAGAAGGGCATTGGGCCTTTAATTGGGATACTTAGCTTTGACTTACGTTCTGCACAGATGTCTTAAATAAATCCATATACAATGTCATAGGACCTTGTACCTTGGATGATTGAATGTCACGAGAATATCCAGTCGAAAAGCTATAGTCGGTAGGATTAGGAAAAGTGTCGGTAGGTTTAGAAAGAATAGTGATTATAGGTTTTGGAGGAAATGTTTTTAGCAATTGGGTTTCGGTTAGAAAGTGAATTTAAATGTCAGCACATGTGAAGAGTCAGTCAAAATGATAAACTGGGAAAATATTTAGGAAAGCAGAAATCAATAGAGACATTAGGATATCAGGCAAAGTATAAAGTGAGTGATAGGATTACACATTTTCAACAGGCTTGAGGTTGAATATATAATCTTAGGAGGAAACAAATATATAGTCACCAATAGGATTGACATTTGAGAGCGGTAGCAACCTGGACAGGAATATTTTTAGTAATCCATGCTCACTTTTCATTTAGGTTTTGGTACAATCATAACTGTGACCTTTGCATTTTGTTTCCAGAATATTACTGTGATAACATGTACATGTAGATCAGGTGACATGAGTATTTCTTCCACCATTTCTGGGAGCAATATTGTGAAGACGTATAAGTTAGTACTGGGGGTACAAATAGGTGTACCCTGTGTCTATGAATATAGAGATAATGCATGAATAGACCATACTGTGAATAAATAGTATTACTGGTTCCAACTTTGAATAATGGATTGAATTGATAAATGAAAACATAGAGGAAATCTTATATTGATATATATACATTCATTAAAACCAAATATACATCTAATGGTAATATTAGGGTTATGGTTCATCATGAAGAGTGTGTGAGTTTTGCTTCAAAAATGATTAAGGAAATCGAAAAAGAAACCTCATGAAAAGATCAGTCAAGAAATATGGAGTTATACATGTGTTCTGAAGCAGGAAGTGATTGAAAATGAAACAAATGCCTATTAATTTTCGAATTTCTAGATGAAATATATATTTTATGATGTGCATAAACGGAAGAAATTGCAATGTACCAGTGTTGAATAAAAATGAATTTCAAAATACACATCATGTCCCATAGAAATCTATTTGCATTGATGTTAAACTGGGTAAGTTACTGCAGAAATACAAGGATTTGTATGCACCATTCACTGAAGATAGTTCTCAGTACGAGGAAACAAATATGTTTTTCAGGTGTGTGAATATTCCTGGGAATAATCTAGTGAAAAGTTGATTAAAAATCCACATACATGAATATGAATTATTTTAGGGAGTGTATAATAAGACACATATTTCATATTTTGAAAAATCTGGAGAGTATGTATACACACACACACACAAACAGACTTTAAAAAGTAGGAATATATATGCCAATTGAAATTCACCATGAAATATATATCATCCACAGATCAGAAATATTTATTTTACTGAACATGGGTTTTTGTGTAAAGTTGTTCAACCAGGAAGCTCACCCATTGGTTGAATTTTCAGTTCCAGCATCATTTAGGAAGAGTGAACTATTCTAACAATTTGTATCTGCCAAGTGAGCCATCTCACAAGAATGTACGTGTGATTCCAGGTAGGATTCTATATGTGCATATAAAATTACATGTGCTGAATAGGCTGCAGAGAAAGGGAGTCAGGTATTCACATATTTGTTAACTTTAGAAATACATGGAGAAATATTTCAACAGAAAATTGACTAGATTTATAACTCCTACCCTATATAATGCAAAAGGCAAGTCCCACTATACAACATGCATCCTCTGAACTGCTTATATTTCTATTCTGTTTGGGTTTTTATTCTCCATCATATTAGGATTAGTAGTCAGAGTCTAGTAATGTAGTGGTTAGTGTCATGGATTCAGTATTTCTAATGGAAATTTGGAAAATGAATCCAATGTGTATGTAAATATATGCTACACAAAAATCTTCCCACTCTCATCCAGAAAAATGCCTTGACATTACCTTCGCACCAAGAAAGACACAATTAGAGGAGAAGAATTAGAAAATGTGTGAATACATATATTCAATGAAAAATCCTCAGAAATTCACAACCTTGGAGGTGGTAGAGGAGTTTCCAAAAGTAAGGGACAGGATAAACACTCCACAAACATGGAGCTCTGCTGGCCTAAAGACTTCTTGAGAAATGCCTCTGAGTTTGGGCACTTGAAATATATGTTGTTTTCAGGAGCTTTAGCTTCTTTCTAGTGAGACCATGAAAGCTGGGTCTGCATCTATGTGACCTGGAGGACATGGCATCTTATTTTTCAATGAACATGAGGCAGCAGTGCTGGTTTCTCTCTTTGCAGGTAAACTGTGGCCACTGGGGGCTAAGTGTCTCCCCGTTTGGACTGTGAAGCAATTTGGTCATGATCCACTTTTCGTTGTGTTTCTTGCTGCTGCACTGGGAGTTTGGTGTTTGCTTCATGAAATACAACGAGTTTATCTGGGACACAGTGCTGGAGGGAGTTCTGTCACGTGTGGTGGGTCAGTGTCTGCAGGAGAATGCACCAACCAGGCTTCTATCCAGATAGCTTCCCCCTTGACCATAGCAACCTGATTCTGAACATTGCCCTGAAACCTCTGCATATAACAAGATGCCTTTACATAGAAGGGTCTGCTGCCTGCACCATGTCAGTCACAAGGCATTTGGAATCCAATGCTAGATCCTCATGGCCGTACCACTGATGTTTTATCACACACCTGCCCACCACTGCTCTAGGTCCACTTCTCAGCAGACTCCAACTTACTGGCATCTGTGTTCTACACCATGTTAAAGAAACCCAGTCAATCTAGGCACTCTCTGGTATACTCATGATCAGCAACAGGACATCCAAAGGTTCTCCAGTGCCACCTGGTCATGATAATTTTAAAAATTTCATGATATTTATGTAACCATTTTCAAGGATGAAATAATTTTAAAAATTTCATGATATTTATGTAACCATTAAATGGTGAGGAATCTCATTTTAATGAAAGCTCTGGAGAACTCTCACAGGCAAGGCTTCCCAAATAGTGGCCAAAACGTCACTTGAAGCCAGGCCCATTGAGGTCTAAAATGTGAGGTCCATGTGTGTTTTGACTCTCAATTGTGGCTGCCATGTCTTTCAGAATAAAATTATGTGATTCTCTGGCTGAGAGTCCCAGTGAACTGTGGAAAGTCCCCCTGGGACTAGATCACAGCTTCCAATGGCGACTCTCATGCGTTGCCTCCGAAAATCTTAACACAATTCATGGCAATTCTTCTCTGAGGTCAGTTCAAGAACTGAGTCTCTAAGGGGAATCACACCAGAATTCAACCCAGGTTGAACCAGTAATCTCTCACAATTAAAACCTAAACACTCCCACATGACCCTCATCTTCTTCCATATAGACACTCATCATAACCTCTGGCTGGAGGTTTCCATGAGGGCACAGCCCAAGACAGTGTCCAAAATAAGCTTCCTTGTCCCTCATTTGACTAAAGTCACGTTTGCCTGGACACCCTTCCTATGAACCAGGAGTGATCAAATAGGCCTGACATTTATACTGCTCCACTTCTCCAATTTGAGGCCTACTGACTGAGGGGTTTAAATTCTTTTTGGGAATTGGACGCATGGGCAAGCCACTGCAGAGCTTTGAAGAACCCATTTGACACAAAGGATCCCTATTCTTCCTTGATGGAAGTAAGTGCCCTACCAGAGGAAGGCAAGAGACTTCATCCACAATGACTCTACTTTTAGCCATTTTGGTTTTGGATGCACATATGGAATCTTTCTTTAGATCCATAAGGTGCATAGAATCTAAGCCACAGCCTCACACAGGGCCAAGAGGCTGATTCAGACACATCCCTTTCCAAAGCAATTAAGCAAAGAGCCACAGGAGATGCACATTTATTTCCAATTGAAAAGTCTTTTGTTAAGGCTTCCAAAAGTTTTGGCCTGAGGAAAACACCTTCCTGACATTCAGGGCAACAGAAAAATATGTATGCATAAGGCCCAAAGCAGGGTTTCTCCACTGAGATATTCCTGGTCACACTGCTATCTGAGTTTTCTGAGATGCTCGGCCATTCCATTCAGCTATCCAGTACATGGCCATTTCACAGACCTTGGAGGTGGTACATATCTTGGACACACAACCATGAGTCTATTCTTGAGAGTGACCAGAATTGAGTAAGAAATCAGGAACTTAGGAAGATTGCAGGTGTTGCCCATCCATAAGGCAAGCCGCAGTCCATTCATAAATTGGGCAGGATGAATGCTGGGAAGCTTTCTACTAGACAGGACACATCCATTGATGCATTCTCTTTTCTAATGTCTACAACCACTAACACAGTGGGATACACAGACATAGAAAAACTCGCATTGTCAAAGGACTTAGAAGAATCAGATAATTCCAAACCAAACAAACCTCCTTTCCTACCTATTCTGAGAACATGAGACAAAACCACAAACCCCACCCGAACTCACAAATTCAACTTCTTCCCCCAAGTAGGTCTGTGACTATCCGGAATGTCCTCTGACTTGTGGGCCATACTGTGTTCTCCCGAAATGGCCTGTCCTGCCTCAGATCTGGTCACCTTGGCCAACTCTGTGAAGTTATCAGGAGCCAGTGTTGAGCCACTACCTGCTTTCTCAGGAAAGGCCCCTCTTCAGAGCACTCCTGGCATTTGGCCATCCTCACATCAGTAGGTACCAAGAATGACTGACGCTGTCCTTGGTAAATCCAACAAGTGAGCCCACTGGAACTGTGACTGGGACTGGCTCTGGGTGCCTGGCTACTTGGGTCACAAGTTCAGAGAGTTCCATCACCAAGGAAGTTAGGAAGGTCATTTCTTCGGGAAGTGAATGAGGTCACTGCCGTGGCAACCACTTTGTCCTAACACTTGCTTCCAAGGGTCCCATGAGATGGAGGCTGCCCCTAATTCCTGAGACACTTTCAAAAGTTAGAATGGTATACCAACCATAGGTACCCAGGAACAGCTCTCCACACAGGCCCGGTTTGCTCCATCTCCTCTACGTTAAGGATAGAGAGTTGATTCAGCCTCAACCCTTCATCCTGACCAGGTTGTTTTCCATGGAAGATTACTTTTGCTCTCTCCGGTCCTTCATAGCTGCCTATATCTTCTCCAGGGATAATTTCTGCATTGACCTTTGAGGTTTTCAGCAGGTTGAAGATCCCCTACATTCCTGTATTGTAAGAACAAATCTGTCCCTGCTCTTCTGAATACTTAAATTGATGGAACAATGTATGGTTAGTGTTATTAACATGTTCAATTAAAACCAAAACACTACCACATGGCCCTTATATTCTTCCATATAGACACTCATCATTACGTCTGGCTGGAGGTTTCCACAAGGGGCGAAGCCCAAGACAGTGTCCAAAATAAGTTCCCTTGCCCCTCATTTGCCTAAAGTCTGGGTTTCCTGGACACCCTTCCTGTGAACCAGGATTGATCAAATAGGCCTGCCATTAATAATGCTCTTTTTCTCCTTTTTGAGGCCTACTGAACGTGAGGTATAGATTCTTTATGTGATTTGGAGTCATGTGAAACCCAAGCACATTTTCTCGTCTTTGAAGAACTCATTAGACCCAAAGGATCCCTATTCGTACTTGATGGAGGTGAGGAGCCTAACAGAGGAAGCAAGAGACTTCATCCACAATGTCTGATCTTTTTGCCATTTTGGTTTTGGATGCACACATGGGATCTTTCTTTAGATCCATCAGGTGCTGAGATTGTAAGCCACAGCCTCACACAGAGCCGAGAGGATGATTTAGACACATCCTTTTCTAAAGCAATTAATCTAAGAGCCACGGGTGATGCTCATTCATTTCCATTTGAAAGCAGTTTCTTCAGGCTTCACAAACTGGTGGTCTGAGGCAAAGACCTACCTGACATTCAGGTCAACAGAACAGTAGGTAAGCAAAAGGCACAAAGCAGGGTTTCTCTACTGAGACTTTACTGGTCACACTGATATCTGAGTTTTCTGAGATCCTCCCCATTCATTTCAGGTATCCAGTAAATGGCCATGTCACAGAGCACGGAGGTGGTACATATCTTGGACAAAAAAAAATGAGCCTATTCTGGAGAATGGCCAGAATTCAGGAAGAAAACAGGAACTAAGGAAAATAGTAGGTGTTGCCCATCGATAAGGCAAGCAACAGTCCATTCATAAATTGGGCAGGGTGTGTCCTGGAATGCTTTCTACTTGTCAGGACACATGCATTGATGCATTCACTTTTCTCATATCTTCAACCACCGACAAAGTGGGATACACAGACATGGAATCACTCACCATGTCAAATGACTTATTAAAAACAGTCCACTCCAAACCAAACAAACTGCCTTTCCTACCTATTCTCAGAACATGAGACAAAACCATAAACTCACATCTACACCCTCAAAGGCATATCGTTTACCCACATAGGTCTGTGAGTAACCAGAGTGTCCTCAGACTGATAGGCCATACTATGTTCCCCCGAAATGGCCTGTCCTGTCTCAGATCTGGTCTCCTTTACCAACTCTCTAAAGTTTTCAGGGGCCATCGGTGAGTCACTACCTGCTTTCTCAGGAAAGGCCCCTCTTCAGAGCTTTCCTGGCATTTAGTGATCCACAAGAAAGACTGACTCTGTCCTTGGTAAATCCAAACAAGTGAACCCACTGGGAAAGGGACTGGGACTGGCTCTTGGTGCCTGGCTTCCTGGATCCCAAGTTCAGAGGGTTCCATCACCAAGGAAGTGAGATAGGTCACTTTCTTCAGGAACTGAATGAGGTCACTGCCTTGGCAACCACTTTGTTCTAACATTTGCTTCCAATGGCTCCATGACATGGAGGCTGCCCCTACTTCCTCTGTCACATTCACAAGTTAGAATGGTATACCAACCATAGGCACCCGGGAACAGTCAGAGTCTACTAGGGTATGGCTTACTGTCAGGAATTCAGTATTTCAAATAGAAAATAGGAAAATGAATCTAATGTGTATACAAATATATGCTAGACAAAAATCTTCCCACTGTCCTCCACAACAATGCCTTGATATTTCCTTCACCACAAGTAAGACACAATTAGTGGAGAATAGTTTGAAAATCTGTGAATATATATCTGGAAAAAAAAATGAATGGAGTTCACAACCTTGGAGGTGGTAGAGGAATTTCCAAATGTAAAAGAAAGGATAAACACTCCACAAACATGGAGCTCTGGTGGCCTAATAAATTTTTGAGAAACTGCCTCTGAGTTTGGGCCCTTGAAATATTTGTTGTTGTCAGGAGCTTTAGCTTCCTTTGTAGTGAGACCATCAAATCTGGGTCAGCATCTATGTGACCTGGATGACATGGTTCCTTATTTTCTATTGAACATGAGGCAGCAGTTCTGAATTCTCTCTTTGTAGGTAAACTGAGGCCACTGGGGTCTAAGTGTCTAACCATGTGGTCTGTGAAGCCATTTGGTCATACTCGAATTTTTGTGGTGTTATTTACTGCAGTACTCTGAGTTTGGTATTGGCTTCATGAAGTACAAGGAGATAAACTGGGACACAGTCCTAGAGGGAGTACTCTCATGTGTGGTGAGTGAGGGTCTGCAGGAGAATGCACCAACCAGGCTTCTATCCCAAAAAGCTTGCACCCATGTCCATAGCAACCTGATTCTGAACATTGCCATGAAACCTCTCCATATAACAAGATCCCTTTATTTGTAAGGGTCTGCTGGCTGCACCATGTCAGTCACAATCCATTTGGAAGCCAAGGGAGGATCCATGTGGCCCCACGACAGATGTTTTATCATACACCTGCCAACCACTGCTCTAGGCCCACTACTCAGCAGGTTCCAACTTTCTGGCATCTCTGTTCTACAACATTTTCATGAAACCCAGTCAATCAGGGCACTGTCTGGTATACTCGTGATCAGCAACAGACATCCAAAGATTTTCTAGTGCCACCTGTTCATAGGAATATCAAAAATTTTATGGTGTTTATCTAGCCAATTTTCAAGGATGAAGTTGGAGGCACTGTGGGTTTCAATTCATTCAGGAACCATGAAATAGTGAGGAAGCTCATTTCAATGAAAGCTCGGGACAACTCTCACAGGCAAGGCTTCCCAAGGAGTGGCCAAAAGGTCACATGAAGCCAGGCCCATTGAGGTTTACAATTGAGGTCCATGTGTGTTTTGACTCTCAACTATGACTGCTAAGTCTTTCTGAATAAAGTCATGTGATATCCTGGCTGAGAATCCCAGTGCTCTTTGGAAAGCCAACCTGGGCCTAGATCTCAGTCTCCAAGGGCAACTCTCATGTGTGGCCTCCTAAATTCCAAACACAATTCATGCCAATACATCGCTGAGATCTGTTCCAGAACTCAGTCTCTAAAGGGAATCACACAAGAGTTAAAGCCCAGGTTGACCCTGGAATCTTTTCCAACCGTAACACAAATGACCACAATTAAACCAAAACACTCCAACATGGCCCTCATCTTCTTCCATATAGACAGTCATAATAAACTCTGGTTGGAGGTTTCCATGAGGGGCGCAGCCCAAGACAGTGTTCAAAATAAGCTCACTTGCAACTCATTTGCCTAAAGTCAGGGTGACATGGAAACCCTTCCTGTGAACGAGGGGTGATCAAATAGGCCTGCCATTAATAGTGCTCTACTTCTCCAATTTGAGGCCTACTCTCTGTGGGGAATAGATTCTTTATGAGAATTGGGGTCATGAGAAAACCCAAGCACCTATGGGCTACCCTCTGAAGGGATTTGAAGAACCCATTTGAGTGAACCAAGGAGTTGGATCAAAAGACTTTAGATATAGGGTTTTGGTTAGAGAGTGAATGTAAATTTCAGCATATGTGAAGAGTCAGCCACAGTGATGAACTGGGGAAAATGTGTAGGAAAGCAGATATCAATAGAGATATTAGGAAATCAGGCAAAGTACAAAGAGAGTGATAGGATAAGACATTTTTAACAGGGTTGAGTTTGAATATACAATCTTAGGAAGAAACAAATATGTAGTCACCAATAGGAATGATATTCGAGATCATTAGTGAATCAGGACATGGATGTTGTTAGTAATACATGCTCACTTTCAATATAGGCTTTGGTACAATCATAAGTGTGACACTTGCATTTTCTGTCAGGAATATTACTGTGATGAAATGCATATGTATATCAGGTGACTAGAATATTTCTTCCACCATTTTTGAAAGCAATATTTTAAAGGCTTATAAATTAGTATTGGGGATACAAATAGGTATACCCTGGGTCTATGAATATAGAGATGATTCTTTAATAGACCATACTGTGAATAAATAATATAACTGGTTCAAAATTTAAATAATGGATTGAATTGATATCTGAAAATATACAAGAAATCTTACATTGATATACATACATTCATTCCGAACAGTTATACATCTAATGATAATATTAGTGTTACGGTTTATTATGAAGAGTGTGTGAGTTTTGTTTCAAAAGTGATTATGGAAATCGAAAATAATGTGTTTGGAAAGAATCTCATGAAAAGAACAGTCAAGAAACATGGAGGAATACATGTCTTCTCAAGTAGGAAGTGATTGAAATTGAACCAAATGCCTATAAATTTGTAAAATTGTGGATGAAATGATATATCCTATATTGCCCATAAACTGCAGAAATAGTAATGTACCAGTGTTGAATAAAAATGAACTTCAAAATACACATCATGTCCCATAGGTGTCTACTTGCATTGATGTTAAACTGGGTGAGTCACTGTAGAAATATTAGGATTTCTTAGCACCATTCCCTGAAGTTAGTTTTCAGTACTAGGAAACAAATATGTATTTCAGTGGATGTATATTTCTAAGAATAATCTTGTGAAAAATTGATTATATATCCCCATACAGGAACATGAATGAATTTAGGCAGTGTATAGTAAGACACTTATATTTCATATTTTGAAAATCTGGAGACTATATATATATATAGACACAAACACACACACATTATAATGTAGCAATATATATGCCAATTGAAATTCATCATGAAAAATAACTCATCTGCATATCAAAAAATATTCATTATACTGAACATGGATTATGTATAATGTTGTTCATCTAGGAAGGTCACCCATGGGTTGAATTTTTAGTTCCAACAGCCTTTAGGAGAAGTGATCTCTTCTCACAATTTGTATCTGCCAAGTCAGCCACCTCACAAGAATGTACGTGTGAAACCAGGTAGGATTCTATTTTTGCATATAAAAATACATGTGCTTAATAGGCTAAAGAGAAAGAGAGACAGAAATTCACATATTTCTTAACTTTAAAAACACATGGAGAATTATTTCAACAAATAATTGACTAGATTTATAACTCCTACCTTATATCATGCAAAAGGCAAGTACAACTACACACCATGCCTCTTCTGAACTGCTTGTATTTCTATTCTGTTTTGGTTATTTTTCTCATCATATTAGTATTAGTAGTCAGAGTCTATAAGGGTATGGGCTAGTGTCAAGGATTCAGTATTTCGAATGAAAAATTGAAAAATGAATCCAATGTGTATGCAAATATGTGCTACAAAAAAATCTTCCTTCTCTCATATAGAAGAATGACTTGACATTACCATTGCCCCAAGTAAGTCACAATTAGAGGAGAAGAGTTAGAAAATCTGTAAATATATATCTGCAACGAAAATGCTCAGGAGTGCACAACCTTGGAGGTGGTAGAGGAGTTTCCAAAAGTAAGTGACATGGGAAATACTCCACAGACATGAAGATCTGCTGGCCTAAACACTTCTTGAGAAACTGCCTTTGAGGTTGGGCACTTGAAATATATGTTGTTTTCAGGAGCTTTCGCTTCCTTTATAGTGAGACCATCTAAGCTGGGTCTGCATCTATGTGACCTGGAGGACATGGCATCTTATTTTCCAATGAACATGAGGCAGCAATGCTGAATTCTCTCGTTGTAGGTAAACTATTGCCACTGGGGGCTAAGTGTCTCCCCGTGTGGACTGTGAAACCATTTGGTCATCTTCCACTTTTCGTGGTGTTTCTTGCTGCTGCACTGGTAGTTTGGTATTGGCATCACGAAATACAAGGAGTTCAACTGGGACACAGTGCTGGAGGGAGTTCTGTCACGTGTGGTACGTGTACCCTGGTCTACAGTAGAATGCACCAACCAGGCTTCTATCCCACATAGCTTGCCCCCTTGATCATAGCAACCTGATTCTAAACATTACTCTGAAACTTCTCCATATAACAAGATGCCTTTATATACAATGGTCTGATGGCTGCACCATGTCTGTCTCAAGACAATTGAAAGTCAATGGCAGATCCACATGGCCCCACCACAGATGTTTTATCACACACCTTCCCACCACTGCTCTAGGCCCACTACTCTGCAGTCTCCAACTTTCTGGCATCTCTGTTCTAAACATTTTCATGAAGCCCAGTCAATCAAGGCACTGTCTGGTATACTCATGATCAGCAAAAGTACATCAAAAGGTTCTCCAGTGCCATCTGGTCATGAAAATTTCTAAATATTCATGGTATTGATCTAGACAAATTTCAAGGATGAAGGTGGAGGCACTGTGGGTTTCAATTCATTCAGGGACCATTAAATGTTGAGGAAGCTCATTTCAATGAAAGATCTGGAGAACACTCACAGGCAAGGCTTCCCAAAGAGTGGCCAAAAGGTCACATGAAGCCAGGCCCATTGAGGTCTACAATGTGAGGTCCATGTGTGTTTTGACTCTCAACTATGGGTGCCAAGTCTTTCAGAATAAAATCATGTGATATCCTAGCTGAGATTCTCAGTACTCTTGGGAAAGCCACCCTGGGCCTAGATCTCAGTTTCAAAGGGCGACTCTCATGTGTGGCCTCCTGAAATCGCAACACAATTCATGGCAATACTTATCTGAGGTCAGTTCCAGAACTCATTCTCTAAGGGGAATCACACCAGTGTTCAAGCCCAGTTGGACCCAGTCATCTCTTCCATCTGCCACACAAATGACCACAATTAAAACCAAAACACTCCCACATTGTCCTCATCTTCTTCCACATAGACACTCCTCATAACCTCTGGCTGGAGTTTTTTATGAGGGGCACAGCCCAAGACAGTGGCCCAAATAAGCTTTCTTGCCCCTCATTTGCCTAAAGTCAGGGTGGCCTGGACACCCTTCCTGTGAACCAGGAGTGATTAAATAGGCCTGCCATTAATACTGCTCCACTTCTCCACTTTGAGGCCTTCTTACTGTGGGGTTTAGTTTCTTCTTTTTAAAAAAAAAAATTGAAATTTAATTGGAAAGTTAAAAAAAATTGTATTGCAGAATATTAAATTTCTTATGCAAAAGCCTTTATCTTGTTTGTGAGGGAAACCTTGATGCCTTGCCAATCTGGTTATATGGAGACACTGAAAATTTTCTGTTACATACTACATGGATGAATGGCTACAGCACATCGTTTTTTCAAACTGAAAGGCAGATAACAGCAAGTAAGATAACAAATAAAAGCCAATTTTATTAAAAAATAAAGTTGTAAAATGTCTCAAATATTGGAAATTAAATTCCTTTTTTTTTCTTTTTTTTGGTTGTTCAAAAGCTCATGCTATATCATCTTTCATACATTTGACTCATTTGGGTTATGAACTCCCATTTTTACCCCAATACAAATCGTAGAATCACATCAGTTACACACTCACGTTTTTACATAATGGCATATTAGTGATTGTTGTATTCTTCTACCTTTCCTATCCCCTACTATCCCCCTCCCCTCCCCAACCATCTACCCTCTATACCTCATCTGCTATTGTTCAATTCTCTCCCTTGTTTCCCCCCCTTTCCCCTCACAACCTCTTATATGGAATTTTGTGTAACATTAAGTGTCTCCTACCATTTCCATATGCTTTCCATTCTCTCTCCCTTTCTCTCCCCCCACTCATCTCCATTTAGTGTTAATATTTTCCTCATGCTCTTCTTCCCTGTTCTGTTCTTATTTGCTCTCTTTATATCAAAGAAAACATTTGGCATTTGTTTTTTAAGGATTGGCTAGCTTTGCTTAGCATTATATGTTCTAATGCCATCCATTTCCCTTCAAATTCAATGATTTTTGTCATTTTTTAATGCTGCATAATACTCCATTGTGTATAGATGCCCCTTTTTTATCCATTCGCCTATGGAAGGTCATCTAGTTTGGTTCCACAGTTTAGCTATTATGAATTGTGCCGCTATGATCAGTGATGTGGCAGTATCCCTATAGTGCGCTCTTTTAAGATCCTCAGGGAATAGTCCGAGAAGTGAGATAGCTGGGTCAAATGGTGGATCCTTTCCCTGCTTTCCCAGGTATCTCCATACAGCTTTCCAAATTGGCCTCAACATTTTCCAGTCCCACCAGCAGTGTACAAGTGTACCCTTTTCCCCACATCCTCGCCAACACTTATTGTTGTTTGATTTCATAATGGCTGCCAATCTTACTGGAGTGAGATGGTATCTTAGGGTGGTTTTGACTTGAATTTCCCTAACTGCTAGAGATGGTCGGCATTTTTTCATGTTCTTGTTGATGGATTGTATGTCCTCCTCTGTGAAGTTTCTGTTCAGGTCCTTGGCCCATTTGTGGATTGGTTTATTTGTTATCTTATTGTTTAATTTTTGAGTTCTTTGTATATTCTAGATATTAGGGCTCTATCTGAAGTGTGAGGGGTAAAAATTTGTTCCCAAGATGTAGGCTCTCTATTTACCTCTCTTATTGTTTCTCTTGTTTCGAAAAAAACTTTTTAGTTTAAATAAGTCCCATTTGTTGATTCTTGTTATTAACTCTTGTGCTATGGCTGTCCTATTAAGGAATTTGGAGCCCAACCCCACAGTATGTACATCGTAGCCAAATTTTTCTTCTATTAGATGCAGTGTCTCTGATTTTATATCTTGCTCCTTGATCCATTTAGAGTTAACTTTTGTGCATGGCGAGAGAAAGGGATTCATTTTCATTTTGTTGCATATGGATTTCCAATTTTCCCTGGACCACTTGTTGAAGATGCTATCCTTCCTCCATTGCATGCTTTTAGGCCCTTTTTCAAATATAAGAAAGTTGTACTTTTGTGGATTGGTTTCTGTGTCCTCTATTCTGTACCATTGGTCCAGCTGACTTTTGTGATACCAGTACCACGCTGTTTTTGTTACTATTGCTTTGTAGTACAGTTTGAACTCTGTTATCGCTATACATCCTGATTCACACTTCCTGCTTAGAATTGCTATTGCTATTCTGTGTCTATTGTTTTTCCATATGAAATTCATGATTGCTTTATATATTTCTACAAGAAATGCCATTGGGATTTTGATTGGCATTGCATTAAACCTGTAGAGAACTTTGGGTAATATCGCAATTTTGATGATGTTAGTTCTGCCTATACATGAACAGGGTACATTTTTCAATCTTCTAACATCTTCTTCTATCTCTTTCTTTAGAGTTATGTAACTTTCATTGTATAAATCTTTCACCTCTTTTTTTAGGTTGATTCCCAAGTATCTTATTTTCTATGAGGATATTGTGAATGGAGTGGTTTTCCTCATTTCAATTTCAGAAGTTTTGTTGCTGATATACAGGAATGCCTTTGATTTTTTCTTGTTGATTTTATATACTGGCACTTTGCTGAATTCATTTATTAACTCTAGCAGTTTCTTTGCATACCCTTTAGGGTTTGTTAAATATATTATCATGTCATCCTCAAATAGCGAATATTTAAGTTCTTCTTTTTCTATTTTTATGCCTTTAATTTCTTTTGTCTGTCTAATTGCTCTGGCTAGTATTTCAAGAACTAAACTGAATAGAAGTGGTGATAGAGGGCATCTCTGTCTTGTTCCAGATTTTAGAGGGAATGCCTTCAGTTTTTCTCCATTTAGGATGATGCTAGCCTGAGGTTTAGCATATATAGCTTTTACCATGTTGAGGTAAGTTCTTGTTATCCCTAATTTTTATAGTGTTTTGAACATAAAGGAATGCTGTACTTTGTCAAACGCTTTATCTACATCTATCGAGATGATCATATGGTTTTTGTCTTTAAGTCTATTGATGTGGTGGATTACATTTATTGATTTCCATAAATTGATCCAGGCTTGCATCCCAGGGATGAATCCTACTTGATCATGAAGCACAATTATTTTGATATGCTTTTGTATTCAATTCACCATGATTTTATTGAGAATTTTTGCATCCAAGTTTATTAGAGGTATTGGTCTGTAGTTTTCTTTCTTTGAAGTGTCTTTGTCTGGTTTTGGAATCAGGGTGATGTTGGCCTCATAGAATGAATTTGGAAGAACTCCTTCTTTTTCTATTTTTTGAAATTGCTTGAAAAGTATTGGTATTAATTCTTCTTTGAGGGTTTTGTAGAACTCCACTGTATACCTATCCGGTCCAGGGCTCTTTTTGGTTGGTTGTCTTTTGATGGTTTCTTATTTTTCTTCCTTTGTTATTGGTCTATTTAAATTGTGGGTGTCTTCCTGACTCAATCTGGGCAGATCATATGACTTAAGAAATTTATCGATATCTTCTTTATCTTCTATTTTATTGGAATATAGGGTTTCAAAATACTTTCTAATTATCTTCTGTGTTTCTGTAGTGTGTGTTGTGATATTTCCATCTTTATTCCATATGTTAGTAATTTGAGTTCTCTCTCTTCTTCTCTTCGTTAGCATGGCTAAGGGCCTGTCGAACATATTTATTTTTTCAAAGAACCAACTCTTATTTATTTCAATTTTTACAATGTAGATTTTTTGTTTCAATTTCATTGATTTCTCCTCTAATTTCAATTATTTCTTGTCTTCTACTACATTTGATGTTCTTTTGCTCTTCCTTTTTTAGGTTTTTGAGGTGTAGTGTGAGTTCATTTATTTGTTGTTGTTTTTTTCTTTTTTTGAGGAAAGAATTACAAGAAATGAATTTCCCTCTTAAAACGGCTTTCATTGTGTCCCATACAAACCGGTATGTTTTGTCTCTATTGTCATTTGTCTCTAAGAATTTTTTTATCTCCTCCTTTATGTCTTCTGTAACCCACTGATCATTCAGTAACATATTGTGCATTTTCCATGTGATGTAGAATTTTTCCTTCCTTTTTTTTTTCATTGATTTAAAGTTTCAATCCATTATGATCAGATATGGTGCATGGTATTATCTCCATACCTTTATATTTACTAAGAGTTTCCCTATTGCATAATATATGGTCTATATTGGAGTAGGATCAATGTGCTGCTGAGAAGAACGTGTATCCACTTGATGATGGTTGATATATTTTATATATGTTGGTTACGTCTAGGTTATTGATTGTGCTATTGAGTTCTATAGTATCTTTATTCAGCTTTTGTCTGGAGGAAGGCAAGAGACTTCATCCACTATGACTGCCCTTTTTGACATTTTAGTTTTGGATGCACACATGGGATCTTTCTTTAGATCCATCAGGTGCTCAGAATCTAAGCCACAGGCTCACACAGGGCCAAGATGCAGATTCAGAAACATCCCTTTCCAAAGCAATTAAGCAAAGAGCCACAGGTGATGCACATTTATTTCCATTTGAAAACTGTTTTCTTCAGTCTTCACAAAGGGGTTGCCGGAGGCAAAGACCTTCCTGACATTCAGGGCAACAGACAGGGAAGCAAAAGGCCCAAAGCAGGGTTTCTCCACTGAGACTTTCTTGGTCACACTGATATCTGAGTTTTCTGAGATACTCGCCATTCCCTTCAGCTATCCAGTACATTGCCATGTCACAGTGCTTGGGGTGGTACATATCTTGGACACAAAACCATGAGCGTATTCTAGAGAGTGGCCAGAATTCAGGAAGAAAACAGGAACTTAGGAAGATGGCGAGTGTTGCCCATTTATAAGGCAAGCTGCAGTTCATTCATAAATTGCACAGGATGAATGCTGGGAAGCTTTCTAGTAGACTGGACAAATCCCTTGATGCATTTTCTTTTCTAATGTCTACAACCACGGACACAATGGGATATATAGACACAGAAACACTCGCCTTGTCAAATGACTTACTAGAAACAGTCCACTCCAAAACTAACAAACCACCTTTCCTACCTATTCTGAGAACAGGAGACAAAACAACAAACCCACAACCACACCCACAAAGACACCTCCTTCCCCCAGTAGGTCTCTGACTATCCAGAGTGTCCTCTGACTGGTGGGCCATGATATATTCTTCCATATTGGGGTGTCCTGTCTCTGATATGGTCTCCGTGGCCAACTCTGTGATGCTGTCAGAAGCCAGCGATGAGCCACTACCTGCTTTCTCAGGAAAGGCCCCTCTTCAGATCTTCCTGGCATTTGGCCAACCTCACATCAGTATGTACCAAGAAAGACTGACTCTGTCCTTGGTAAATCCAAACAAGTTTGACCACTGGGACTTGCACTGGGACTGGCTTTGGGTGCCTGGCTTCCTGGATCCCATGTTCAGAGAGTTTCATCACCAAGGAAGTAAGTTGAGTTCATTTCCTTCAGGAACTGAATGAGGTCACTACCCTGGCAACCACATTTTCCTAACAGTTCCTTCCGAGGGTCCCATCAGATGGAGGCTGCACCTACTTGCTCTGACATTTTCACAAGTTAGAATGGTATATCAACCGTAGGCACCCGGGATCAACTCTCCACACAGGCCTGGTTTGGTCCATCTTCACTACATTAAGAAAAGAGAGGCTGATTCAGACACATCCTTTCATCATGACCAGGATGTTTTCCATGTGAGATGACTTTTGCTCTCTCAGGTCCCTCATAGCTGCCTACATCTTCTCCAGGGATTATTTCTGCATGGACTTTTGATGTTGTCAGCTGGTGGAAGATCCCCTACCTTCCTGTATTGTAAGACCAACTCTGTTCCTGCTCTTCTGTAAATGAGATTGAGGGAACAGTGTATGGTTAGGGTTAATAGCATGTTCGATTTGGGTTAGGAATAATTATGCTGGATGAATAATGGTATTGGGAACCTGTGATATTTATAAGAATATAGACGTGAAATATATGTATGAGAACAGAGATCTAGGAAAGATTTGAAGCCCAGATAGGAATTGAAACCACGATTGGTATACTTAGCTTGAATTATGTTCTGCACCGAGGTCTCAGATAAATTGATATACAATGGCATAGGACCGTGTACCTCAGATGTTTGAATGTAGAAGAGAACATGCAGTCAAAAAGGGATAGTCTGTAGGATTAGGAAGATAGTCAGTAGGTTTAGGAAGAATAGTGAGTATAGGAGTTGGACCAACAGTTCTTTAGCAATAGGGTTTCAGATAGAGAGTGAATGTAAATGTCAGCACATTTGAAGTTACAGTCACAATGATGAACTGGGGACAATATGTAGAAAAGCAGATATCAATAGGGACATTAAGAAATCAGGCATAGTATAAAGTGAGTGATAGGATTAGATATTTTCAAAAGGCTTGAGGTTGAATATATAATCTTAGGAAAAAAACAAATATGTAGTAACAAAGAGGATTGACATTTGAGAGCATTACTCAACCTGGACAGATGTTTTTAATAATCCATGCTCACTTTCCATTTAGGCTTTGGTACAATCATAAGTGTGACCTTTGCATTTTGTGTCCAGAATACTACTGTGATAAATGTATATGTAGATCAGGTGACATGAGTCTTTCTGCCACCATTATGGGGAGCAATATCCTGAAAACTTATAAATTAGTACTGGGGATACGAAAAGGTGTACCCTGTGTTGATGATTATTCAGATGATGCATGAATAGACCATATTGTGAATAAAGTATATAACTGGTTCCAACTTTAAATAATGGATTGAATTTGCATCTGAAAAAAATATATGAAATCTTATATTGATATACATAAATTCATTCCAACCTGTTATATATCTAATGGTAATATTAGGGTTACAGTTTATCATGAAGAGTGAGTTTTGCTTGAACAATGATAATGGAATCGAAAATAATGTGTTTAGAATGAAGTCAAGTGAAAAGAACAGTAGAGAAATATGGAGGAATACATGTGTTCTGAAATAGTAAGTAATTGAAAGTGAACCAAATGCCTATAAATTTGTGAAGTTGTGAATGAAAAAAATATATCCTATGTTGTACATAAACTGAAGAAATTTTAATGTACCAGTGTTTAATAAAAATGAACTTCAAAATACACATCATGTCCCATAGAAATCTATTTGCATTGATGTTAAACTGGGTCAGTTACAGTAGAAATATTAGGATTTGTAAGCACCATTCACTGAACTTAGTTTTCAGTAGTAGGAAACCAATATGTATTTCAGGTGGTTGAGTATTTCTTAGAATAATCCTGTGTAAAGTTGATTATACACCCAAATACATGAATATGAATGAATTTAGGGAGTGTATAATAAGATACATATATTTCATATTTTGGAAATTCTGGAGAATATATATATATATATATATATATATATATATATATATATATATATACACACAAATACATACACAAACACACACACACAAATTAATATGTAGAAATATATATTCCAATTGAAATTCATCATAAAATATAATTCATTCACATATCCAAAAATATTCATTTTACTTAACATGGATTTATGTATAATGTTTTTTACTAGGAAGCTCACCCATAGGTTGAATTTTCAGTTCAATCAGTATTTAGGGGGAGTCATCTCTTTTCACAATTTTTATATTCCAATGTCAGTGAGCTCACAAGAATGTACGTGGGATACCAGGTAGGATAGTATATGTGCATAAAAAATACATGTGCTGAATAGGATACAGAGAAAGGGAGACAGGAATTTACATATGTGATAACTTTAAAAACTCATGAAGAAATATTATAATAAAAAGTTGACTAGATTTAAAACACATACTCTTGATAAAGCAGAAGGCAAATACAAGTATACACCATGCTTCCTATGAAAGGACTGTATTTCTATTCAGTTAGGTTTCTTTTTCTCCATCATATTAGGATTAGTAGTCAGATTCTAGTAGGGTATGGGTTGGTGTCAGGGATTCAGTATTTCAAATGGAAAATAGAAAAATTAATCTAATGTGTATGCAAACATGTACTACAGGAACAATTTCCCACTCTCTTCCAGAACAATGGCTTGACATAACCATCACTCCAAGTAAGACACAATTAGAGGAGAGGAGTTAGAAAATTTGTGAATACATATGAGAAATGTAAAATGCTCAGAAGTTCACAACACTGGAAGTAGAAGAACAGTTTCCAAAAGTAAGGGAGAGGGTAAACACTTCACAAACATGGAGCTCTGCTGGCCTAAAGACTTCTTGAGAAACTTCCTCTGTGGTTGGGCACATGAAATATTTGTAATTGTCAGGAAATTTAGTTTCGTTTGTAGTGACACCATGAAATCTGGGTCTGCATCTATGTGACCTGGAGGACATGGTTCCTTATTTTCTAATGAAAATGAGGCAGCAGTTCTGAATTCTCTCTTTGTAGGTAAACTGTGGCCACTGGGAGCTAAGTGTCTTCCCGTGTGGTCTGTGAAGCCATTTGGTCATGCTCCAATTTTCAGGGTGTTTCTTACTCCTGAACTGGGAGTTTCGTATTAGATTCATGAAATACAAGGAGTTCAACTGCGACACAATGATAGAGGGAGTTCTGTCACGTGTGGTTTGTCATGGTCGACAAGAGAATGTACGAACCAGGCTTTAATCCCACATAGCTTTCCCACTTGACTATAGCAACCTGATTCTGAACATTGCCCTGAAACCTCTCCATATAAAAAGATGCCTTTACATATAAGGGTCGGCTGCCTGCACCATGTCAGTTGCAAGTCTTTTGGAAGCCAATGGAAGATCCAGGTGATCCTACCAAAAATATTTATTTACACACCTACAGTCCACTGCTCTATGCCCACTACTCAGCAGGCTCCAACTTACTGGCATCTCTGTTCTACAACATTTTCACGAAACCCAGTCAATCAAGGCACAGTTTGGAACCATCATGATCAGCAACAGGACATTCAAAGTTTATCCAGTGCCACCTGGTCATGGAAATTTCAAAAATTTCATGGTATTTATCTAGCCATTTTTCAAGGATGAAGTTGGAGGCACTGTGGGTTTCAATTAATTCAGGAACCATTAAATGGTGAGGAAGCTCATTTCAATGAAAGCTCTGGAGATCACTCACGGGGAAGGCTTCCCAAAGAGTGGCCAAAAGGTCACATGAATCCAGGCCCATTGAGGTATACAAAGTGAGATCCATGTGTGTTTGTATTCTCAACTAAGGGTCCCAAGTCTTTAAGAATTAAATCATGTGATATCCTGGCTCAGAATCCCCGAGCACTGTGGAAAGCCATCCTGGGCCTAGATCTCAGATTACAAGAGTGATTCTCATGCGTGACCTCCTAAAATCCCAACACTATTTTTTGCAATACTTCTCTGAGGTCAGTTCCAGAACTCAGTCTCTAAGGGTAATCACACCAGAGTTCAAGCTCCGGTGGACACAGTCATCTCTTCCAACTACCACACAATTGACCACAATTAAAACCAAAACACTCCCATATGGACCTCATCTCCTTCCATATAGACACTCATCATAACCTCTGGCTGGAGGTTTCCATGAGGGGCGCAGACCAAGACAGTATCCACAATAATCTACCTTGCCCCTCATTTGCCTAAAGTCAGGGTGGCCTGGACACGCTTCCTGTTAACCAGGAGTGATCAAATAGGCCTGGTGTTAATACTGTTCTGCTTGTCCAATTTGAGGCCTACTGACTGTCAGATATTGATTCTTTATGTGAATTGGAGTCATGAGAAAACCCAAGCACCTATGGGCTAGCCTCTGCAGGTTTTGAAGAACTCGTTTGACCCAAAGGATTCCTATTCTCACTTGATGGAGGTCAGGAACCTTACAGAGGAAGGCGAGAGACTTCATGCCAATGACTGCTCTTTTGGCCATTTTGGTTTTGAATGCACGCATGGGAAATTTCTTTAGATCCCTCAGGTGCTGAGAATCTAAGCCACTGCCTCATACAGAGCCAAGGGGCTGATTCAGACACATCCCTTTTCAAAGCAGTTAAGGAAAGAGCCACATGTATGCCCAATAATTTCCATTTGAAAACTGTTTTCTTCAGGCTTCACAAAAGGGTGGCCTGAGTCAAAGACCTTCCTGAAATTCAGGAAAACAGAACAATAGGTAAGCAAATGGTCCAAAGCAGGGTTGCTCCACTGAGAATTTCCTGGTCACACTGATACTTGAGTTTTCTGAGATGCTTGCCATTTCTTTCAGCTATCCAGTACATGGCCAGTCACAGAGCTTGAAGGTGGTACATATCGTGAACAAAAAAACATGGTCCTATTCTGTAGAGTGGCCAGAATTCAGAAAGAAAACAGGAACTTAGGAATATAGCAGGTATTGCGCATCAATAGGGCAAGCTACAGTCCATTCATAAATGGGGCAATTTGAATGCTGAGAAGCTTTCTACTAGACAGGACACATCCATTGATGCATTCTCTTTTCTAATGCATACAACCACGGACACAGTGAAATACTGAGACATAGAAACACTCGCCATGTCAAAAGACTTACTAGAAACACTAAACTTCAATCCAAACAAACCGACTTTAATACCTATTCTAGGAAAATGAGACAAAACCACAAACCCACAACAACACCCACAAAGGCACCTCCTTCCCCCAAGTAGGTCTGTGACTATCCAGAGTGTCCTCTGACTTGTGGGCCAAAATATGTTCCCCCAAATTGGCCTGTCCTGTCTCAGATCTGGTCTCCTTGGCCAACTCTGTGAAGTTCTCAGTAGCCAGCGGTGAGCCACTACCTGCTTTCTCAGGAAAAGCCCCGCTTCAGAGATTTCCTCTCATTTGGCCTTCCTCACATCTGTAGGTACCAACAAAGACTGACTCTGTCCTTGCTGAATCCAAACAAGTGAGACCACTGGGACTGGAACAGGGACTGGCTCTGGGTGCCTGGCTTCCTGGATCCCAAATTCAGAGAGTTCCATCACCAAGGAAGTTAAGTGAGGTCCCTTCCTTCAGAAATTGAATGAGGTCACTGTCTTGGCAACCACTTTGTCCTAACTGTTGCTTTCAAGGGTCCCATGATACGGAGGCTGCCCCTACTTTCTGTGACACTTTCACAAGTTAGAATGGTATATCAACAATAGGCACCCAGGAATAGATCTCCACACAGGCCTAGTTTGGTCCAACTTCTCTACGTTAAGAAGAGAAGCTGATTCATACACAACCTTTTATCCTGACCAGGTTGTTTGCCATGGAAGATGACTTTTGGTCTCTCAGGTCCTTCATAGCTGCCTACCTCTTCTCCAGGGATCATTTCTGCATGTACCTTTGAGGTTCTCAGGAGGTGGAAGATTCCCTACATTTCAATATTGTAAGATCAACTCTTTCCCTGCTCTTCTGTAAAGTTAGATTGAGGAAACAGTGTATGGTTATGGTTAATAACATGTTCGGTTTGGGTTAGAAATCATTCTGCTGGATGAATAATGGTATTGGGAACTTGCTATGTGTATAAGAATATATAGGTGAAATATATGTATGAAAACAGAAATCTAAGTATGATTTGAAGTCCAGAAGGGCATTGGGCTCTTGATTGGGATATGCAGCTTTGAATTACGTTCTGCAGAGGTGTCTCAATTAAATCGATATACAATGCCATAGGACCTTGTACCTTGGATGAATTAATGTAGAAGGAACATCTAGTCGAAAAGGGATAGTCCGAAGTGAAAGGTTAATAAAATAGGTACTTGTCACTTCCTGTTTTTCTGTATGCTTAAAAAAACACTGTTGAAATCTTGAGAAATGTTTGCTAATCTTGTTTCCAGAATGTTCTGTTCCCAACTGCCAAACTGCAGAATGTACTCCCTCACTCAGTGTCATGCAAACCGCCCACATGCCCTCACCCATTAGTAAACTTCCCTCTCTTCCCTCTCCAAGGAAAGTATATAAGCTGTGCTTAAGGTGTTCTCAGGGCTCTCTGCTCTATTTAAGTGAGTTCTGAGCCACAGCATGCTGAACCCCAAATAAACCCATTGCTGTTGCATGAGACAGACTCTTGGTGGTCTCTTCCTTCGACACTCACCCGACCTTTACATATTGAGGTTCCACAGAGTTCTGGCAGTGGCAGACGAGAGACCCCAATGGGCTCCTCTCGGAGCAAGTAAGGCACCTCTTTCTGGTTTCAGGTTTCATGTTAGGGCTTGGCAAAATCTCTGGCGATGAAGAGCCTGAGCTCCCTCCAAAGGTGGCTCAGAGACGTGTCACGGAGACACAGGGCACCTCCCTGGGGGACGCCGCAGAAAACTCGGGAAATTAAGGAACAATAGTCTCCTCAACTCAGTGATATTTTGTTTCAGATTCGGTATTGTCATCCCATCGGGTTTTGCCGGCTACTCATTCCTGGTTTCAGTGTTTGACGTCCATTGCCTGTGTTTATGGTCTTTCTTATCTGTGTCATGTGTCCTTGCTTTTGCTGTTTGTGTACCTTTCATTATGGGACAGAGCAGTTCAATGCCTCTGTCCCTGACCCTTGATCACTGGAACAAAGTCCGCTTAAGAGCTCAGAATCTTTCTTGTTTTAGTAAAATGCTGGACCTGGCAGAATCTCTGTGCCTCAGAATGGCCCACCTTTGAATTCGGATGGCCCCTAGAAGGATCTTTCTACTTCGCACTAATTTAAAAATTCAGAGATATTATCTGAGCCGGGGACACATAGCCATCTGGATCAACAGCCATATATCTTAACTTGGCAGAACATCTGCAAATCTCCTCCTCCATGGGTGAAGCCTTTCCTTGCCCCTGCCTCTGCTCCTACTCCTTCCCCCATGATCTCTCAAACCCTCTCAACCTCCTCCTCCTCCACCCCCTGTTCTCCCCGAGTCACAGATTTGACTCTACTGGACTCTTCTTCCCTTACTAATCCCCTGTCCTTGTCCCCTAACCCACAACACCCTCAAATGGATTTCCCTGCTGCTGACTCAGCCTCTTTACCATTGGAGGAAGCTAAGCCGGTAATAGGGTCTGATAATGGACCGGTGTTCATGGCCCAGGTAAGTCAGGGGTTAGCCAGGAACCAGGGAATTAATTGGAAGTTATATTGTGCTTATAGATACCCGAGTTCAGGACAGGCAGATAGAATAAATTGAACCATTAAAGAGACCTTAAGAAAATTAAACTTAGAGAACAGCATAAAAGATTGGACTATGCTCCTGCCTTATGCAATGTTTCATGCAAGAAATACTCCCTCTGTTTCTTTGAGTAACCTTAGCCCCTGTGAAATTCTCTATTGTTGCCCTCCTGCAGTAAGGGACCTAAGCCCGACTCAAAGACCTAACCATTCCATCCACACCCCCTTGCTTGACAGACTTAAAGCTCTAAAAAGAACTCAGTGATACCTGTGTAAACAGCTGGCCACTGCCTACCAAACTGGGGACAAAGGGACTCCACATCGATATCAAGTAAGAGACTTCATCTACGTAAGACGACATCAGGTATCATGCTTGAAACCCCGCTGGAAAGGACCATAGCCGGTGCTACTTATAACACCTCCAGTGGTAAAGGTAGATGGAATCAATTTCTGGATCCATGCCTCTCATCTCAAGCCTGCGCCCTGTCCAGACTCTGGCTGGAAACTGAAAAAGACTGGTAAAACCTTCAAATTGCTTATTCGCCATGTGGATAAGTCTGTGGACTCTCTCCTTGGCCACAAGTAGTCCTAAGCCACATCAGCCCATTCAGCAGTGATGGCTGATCACAAATCCTACTGGAAAAGAAGTATAATCTATCTCGCATACAGCCCCCTGAGGGACCTGGTGGCCATCATTCCTCCCAGACATTTGTCAGCTGGCTATAGGTCTTACCTATTGGGATATCCCTGATGAAGAGGATACCACTAAAATTCCATTAAATTACTTCTGTAGCATAGATAATGGAAACAAACATTATGGATGAAGGGACATGCAAGCCAGATGCAGGTTGGCTAGCCTAGATTACTATGTTTGCCGGGCAGACTCTCAAAGCCACAGTCACGGCTGTGTGGGGGGAAAGCCGACTTCTTCTGTAAGTCATGGGGATTTGAGCAAACAGGGGCTGCCTGATGGAACCCAAACTCCTCATCAAATTCAGTACACATCATTGGCCATATTACCAATTAGATAAGAAGAACCGATGGCCCCCAGAGGGGTCTCTAGATCCTCAAATTCTGCGTGACCTTTTCCCTCCTTCACTCACATCCTGAACTATGCTTCTCCAATAGATCCTAACCCTCAGCCTTCTGCTCCAGACATTCTGCTGTCACTCCCACCTCAGCAACCTGATTTCTCCCCTCCAATTACTAGATCAAAAACCCAAACCTCTGCCGGTTCTCAGACCATTGCCTCCTTGCTGAGGCAGCAGTTACTGAAGTACTCCTCCACCCACTCACTCCTCTCTTGTCCTGTCAGTGCTCGCACCGGGTCCCGCCAGGTCTTCTTACCAGCTAAACCAAAGCTCAAACCAGCTGAGGAGAGCCCTCAGTCCCCTATCTAAGATGTAATAAAAATGGCCTTTAAAGTTGGTTTGTCATCACTGAAAACAGTTTACTAATAATTAAACGTCCCTCATATGCGTTTTGAGATACTCACTCCCATCATCCTCTCTGCTCTACCTGTTCTACTGCTCAAGTTTTTGTTGCTAGGAAAATCTCAAACCCGTTTCCCATTATTCTTTTACATCTCTCCTTCCTCATTCTCAGATCCACGGAGCTGATCACAGCCCACCTTCCCCGTCTTCCCCCTCTGCACTAGGCCCACAGAAAAGTCTTAACTGACCTTCTCCAGAAGTCTTCACCATGGCTGACTTTAGGATTTTCAGCAAAAGAGTCCCT
This sequence comes from Callospermophilus lateralis, assembly GCF_048772815.1. Classification (NCBI taxonomy): domain Eukaryota; kingdom Metazoa; phylum Chordata; class Mammalia; order Rodentia; family Sciuridae; genus Callospermophilus; species Callospermophilus lateralis. The sequence continues at coordinate 753,571 of NW_027514376.1, read as the reverse complement.
ATAAAAGAGTTCAATGTAGATAAACTTCCTCTTTTCGTGTTGCCCTGTTCTACTTGGCCAGTGGCTAAAAAAATCAGCACTTCTCAGGTAGACACCCTTTTACTAGTTTTTCACAAAATATGTGAACAAGGCCTCTGTCCTTGAGCTGGGGATTCACAGAGATGGCTACATTTCTAAGATAAAGAAGTTACCAACTGGTCTCCATGGTAACAGCTGGCAGGGGTAAAATAAGAAAGGGAAGAAAAAGCTCTCCCCCTCCCAGGTGTCCTTTAAAAGTTAACTTGCCCAGAACAGGGGAAAAACAGGAACAAATACTGCGTTTTTGAACTTCTGCAGACTGTGAGCTTCTGAGCACCTTCCCTTACATGTTGGGTACAAAATTCTGAAACTACCTAAACTTGAGTTTCAGGGGATTAATTGATTACAACAGAAGCAATGCCCTCTGAATCCGGTTGCAACCAAATAGGACTGTTTCCCTGTCTTTAGTGCTATCTTAGGTGCCTTGCCTTGTCCGTCCTTACAACAGAATAATTCTATATACTTAAACCTTGTTTATGTTTTCATGAAATGGTCAACAGATGTGATTAATCGTGTAATGGTGCAGATGTTTCCCAGAGTGCTCTATTATGAAGCAGGTTCATTTGAAGATCAAATAGGGGGACATACAACCAGGTTCCACTGGGAGCATATATCCCTCACTTTAGCCATCATATTAGGAATAGGATTTGCTGCACGGGTGGGCCCAGGAACCACTGCCCTTGTCCATGTGACACAATAAATTACCCAATTAGAAGCAGCAATAGACCAAAACTAAGATATTAGAAACCACCATCAGAGCTTTGCATGAAACTTTAACCTCTCTCTCTGAAGTTGTTTTACAGAACAGTTGAGGTTTGGACCTCCTCTTCATTAAAGAAGGGGGCCTTTGTGCTGCATTGAGGGAAGAATGTTGTTTTTATGCCGAACATACTGGAGTTGTAATAAAATCTATGAGTAAATTAAAAAGACACATTAAAGAGCATCAACAAGAGAGAGAGAGACCCAAAAAGGGTTGTTTGAGTCTTGGTTCACACAGTGCCCCTGGTTAACTACGTTTTTATCAACCCTGGCCGGTCCAATAATAATCCTCATATTATTGCTAACTATAAAACCCTGTTTTCTCAACCGTGTAATTTCTTTTCTCCAGGCTCAAATTGGACGAGTTAAACTTATGGTAATACCCCACTAGGAGACATAGAATGTGAAACCCCCCAATGATAATTTTTATGATTAAAAGTAGCCAGAAAAAGAAGTGAGGAATGAAAGGTTAATAAAATAAGTACTTGTCACTTCCTGTATTTCCCTATGCTTAACAAAAAACTGTTGAAATCTTGAGAAATGCTTGCAAAACTTGTTCCCAAAATGTGCTGTCCCCAACTGCCAAACTACAGAATGTACTCCCTCACCCAGTTGCATGCAAACTGCCCACTCGTCGTGACCCATCAATAAACTTCCCTCCCTGCCTTCTCCAGGGAAAGTATACAAACTCTACTTAAGCTATTCTCGGGGCTATCTGCTCTATTAAAGTGAGCTCTGAGCCCCAGCATGCTGGAAACCCAATAAACCTTTTGCTGTATCATGAGTACTCTGTTGGTCGTCTCCTTCTCCGAAGCTTCCCCGACATTTACTTGGATGATTGAATGTAGAAGAGAACATCCAGTGAAAAAGGTATAGTTGGTAGGATTAGGAAGATAGTCAGTAGGTTTAGGAAGAAGAGTGAGTATAGAATTTAGAACAAAAGTTCTTTAGCAATACGGTTTCAGTTAGAGAGTGAATGTAAATGTGAGCACAGTTGAAGAGTCAGTCACAATGATGAACTGGGGAAAATATGTAGGAAAGCAGATATCAATAGAGACATTATGAAATCAGGGAAATTACAAAGTGAGTGACAGGACTAGATATTTTGAAAAGGATTGAGTTTGAATATATAATCTTAGGAAAAAACAAATATGTAGACAGCAATAGGATTGATATTTGAGAGCATTAGGCAAATTTCAGGTGCATGAATATTTCTGAGAATAATCTTGTGAATAGTTGATTATAAATCCAGATACATGAACATGAATGAATTTAGGGAGTGTATATGAGACACATATATTTCATTTTTTGAAATATCTGGAGAGTGTGTATATATATATATATATATATATATATATATATATATATATATACACACAAACACAAAACACACACAGACAAAAAAGTAGCAATATATATGTCAATCAAAATTCATCATATAATATATATTATCCACAGATCTAAAAATATTCATTTTACTGAACATGGATTTATGTATAATGTTGTTCAACTAGAAAGCTCACCCATATGTTGAATATTCAGTTTCAATGGGGTTTAGTAGGAGTGATCTTTTCTCTCAATTTGTATCTGCCAAGTCAGCCACCTCACAAGAATATACGTGTGGTACCAGGTAGCCAACCTGATTCTGAACATTGCCCATAAACCTATCCATATAACAAGATGCCTTTACATATAAGGGTCTGCTTGCTGTACCCTGTCAGTCACAAGGCATTTGGAAGCCAATGGCAGATAAACATGGCCCCACCACACATGTTTTATCACACACCTTCACACCACTGCTCTAGGCCCACTAATGAGCAGGCTCCAACTTACTGGCATCACTGTTCTACACAATTTTCATGAAACAAAGTCAGTCAAGGCACTGTCTGGTACACTGATGGTCAGCAACAGGATATCCAAAAGTTCTCCAGTGCCACCTGGTCATGGGAATTTCAAAAATTTTATGGTATTTATCAAGCCATTTGTCGAGGATGAAGTTGGAGGCTCTTTGGGTTTCAATTTATTCAGGAACCATTAAATGTTGAGGAAGCTCATTTCAATGAAAGCTCTAGAGAACACTCACAGGCAAGACTTCCCAAAGTGTGGCCAAAAGGTCACATGAAGCCAGGCCCATTGAGGTCTACAATGTGAGGTCCATGTGTGTTTTGACTCTCAACTGTGGCTGCAAAGTCTTTCAGAATAAAATCATGTGATATCCTGGCTGAGATTCCCAGTGCTCTGGGGAAAGCCACCCTGCACCTAGATCTCAGGTTCCAAGGGCGACTCTCATGCATGGCCTAGTAAAAACCAAACACAATTCATGAAAATACTTCTCTGAGGTCAGTTCCAGAATTCATTCTCTAAGAGGAATCACAACAGAGTTCAAGCCCAGGTGGACCCAGTCTTTTCTTCTAAGTGCCACAAAAATTACCACAATTCCAAACAAAACGCTCCCACATAACCCTTTTCTTCTTCCATATAGACACTCATCATAACCTCTGGATGGAGGTTTCCATGAGGGGCGCAGGACAGGACAGTGTCCAAAATAACCTCCCTTGCCCCTCATTTGCCTAAAGTCAGTGTGGCCTGGAAATCCTGACTGTGAAACAGGAGTGATCAAATCGGCCTGCCGTTAATACAGCTTGGCTTCTCCAATTTGAGGCCTACTGACTGTAGGGTTTAGATTCTTCATGTAAATTGGGGTCATGAGAAAACCCAAGCACCTATGGGATAGCCTCTGCAGGGCTTTGAAGAACTCTTTTGAAACAAAGGATCCCTATTCTCACTTGATGGATGTCAGGAACCTTAGAGAGGAAGGCGAGAGTCTTCATAAACAATGACTGCTCTTTTGGCCATTTTGGTTTTTAATGCACCCATGGGATCTTTCTTTAGATCCATCAGGTGCTGAGAATCTAAGCTACAGCCTAACACAGGGCCAAGAGGCTGATTCAGACACATCCCTTTCCAAAGCAATTAAGCAAAGAGCCACAGGTGTTGTCCATTCATTTCCATTTGAAAACTGTTTTCTTCAGGCTTCACAAAGGGGTGGCCTGAGGCAAAGAACTTCCTGACATTCAGGGCAACAGAACAATAGGTAAGCAAAAGGCCCAAAGCAGGGTTTCTCCACTGAGATTTAATGGTCACACTAATATCTGATTTTTCAGAGATGCTCGCCATTCCTTTGAGCTATCCAGTACATGGTCATGGCACACAGCTTGGAAGTGGTACATACCTTAGACATAAAACCATGAGCCTATTCTGGAGAGGGGCAGAAGTCCAGAAGAAAACTGAAACTTAGGAAGATTGCAGGTGTTACCCATCGAAAAGGCAATCTGAAATCCATTCATAAATTGGACAGGATGAATGCTGGGAAGCATTCTACTAGACAGGACACATCCATTGATGCATTTTCTTTTCTAATATCTGCAACCACGGACACAGTGTGATAGACAGACATAGAAACACTCGCCTTGTCAAATGACTTACTAGAAACAGTTCATTCCACACCAAAAAAAGCGCCTTGCCTACCTATTCTCTGAACATGAGACAAAACCAGAAACCCACCCCCACACCCACAAAGGCACCTCCTTCCCCCAAGAAGTTCTGTGACTATCCGGACTGTCCTCTGACTGGTGAGCCATACTATATTCCCACGGAATGGCCTGATCTGTCTCAGATCTGGTCTCCTTGGCCAACTCTGTGCAGGTGTCAGGACCCAGAGGTGAGAAACTACCTGCTTTCTCAGGAATGACCCCTCTTTAGAGCTTTCCTGGCATTTGGCCATCCTCACATTAGTAGGTACCAAGAAAGACTGACACTGTCCTTGGTAAATCCAAACAAGTGAGACCACTGGGACTGGGACTGGGACTGGCTCTGGGTGCCTGGCTTCATGAATCCCAAGTTCAGAGATTTCCATCACCAAGGAAGTGAGGTGAGGTCACTTCCTTTAGGAACTGAATGAGGTCACTGCCTTGGCAACCACTTTGTCCTACCAGTGGCTTCCAAGTGTCACATGAGAAGGAGGCTTCCCCTACTTCCTGTGACACTTTCACAATTTAGAATGGTATACAACCATAGGCACCCAGAAACAGCTACCCACATAGGCCTGGTTTGGTCCATCTTCTCTAAATTAAGATGTGAGAGGCTGATTCAGACAGAACCCTTCATCCTGAACAGGTTGTTTGCCATTGAACATGACTTTTGTTCTCTCAGGTTCTTCATAGCTGCCTACATCTTCTTCAGTCAACATTTCTGCATGGAACTTTGAGGTTCTCAGCAGGTGGAAGATCCCCTACTTTCCTGTATTGTAAGACCAACTCTGTCCCTCCTCTCTGTAAATTTAGAATGAGGGAACAGTGTATGGTTAGGGTCAATAACATATTTGACTTGTGTTAGGAATCATTCTGCTGGATTAATAATGGTATTGGGAACCTGCAAAATTTATAAGAATATATATTTGAAATATAAGTATGAAAACATAAATCTAGTTACGATTTGAAGCCAGAAAGGGCATTGGGCCCTTCTTTGGGATATTTAGCTTTGAATTACATTCTGCATTTTAGTCTCAGATAAATCTATACACAATGGAATAAAACCTTGCACCTAAGATGCCTGAATGTCGAAGAGAACATCCAGTCAAAAATGGATAGTCGGTAGGATTTGGAAGATAGTAGGTTTAGGAAGAAGAGTGAGTCTTCGAGTTGGACCAATAGTTTTTTAGCAATAGGGTTTCGTTTAGAGAGTGAATGTAAATGTCAGCACATGTGAAGAGTCAGTCACAATGATGAACTGGGGAAAATATGTAGGAAAGCAGGTCTCAATAGAGACATTAGGAAATCAGACAAATTATAAAATGCGTGATAGGATTAGACATTTTCAACAGGGTTGAGGTTGAATATATAATCATAGGAAGAAACAAATATATAGTCCCCAACAATATTGACACTTGGGAGAATTAGGCATCCTGGACAAGGATGTTTTTAGTAATATGTACTCACTTTCAATTTAGGGTTTGGTACAATCATAAGTGTGACCTTTGCATTTTTGTCCAGAATATTACTGTGATAAAATGTATATGTAGATCAGGTGACATGAGTATTTCTTCCACCATTATGGGAAGCAATATTTTTAAAACCCATAAATTAGTATTGGGTATACAAATAGGTGTACCCTGTGTCAATGAATATAGAGATGATGCATGAATAGATCGTACTGTGAATAAATAATATAACTGGATCCAACTTTAGAAATTGGAGTTAGAATAAATTGATATCTGAAAATATACAGGAAATCTTATATTGATATTGGTATACATACATTCATTACAACCAATTATAAGTCTAATGGTAATATTAGGGTTACGGTTTATCATGAAGAGGGTGTGTGAGTTTTCCTTCAAAAGTGATTATGGAAATCGAAAATAATGTGTTTGTTAAGAAGTCTCATGAAACGACCAGTCGAAAAACCTGGAGGACTACATGTGTTCGGAAGCAGGAAGTGATTGAAAGTGAAACAAATGTCTTTAATTTTGAAATTTTGGGTGAAAAATTTATCCATGGATGTGCATAAACTGAAGAAATAGTACTGTACCAGTTTTAAATAAAAATGAACGTCAAAATACACATCATGTCCCATAGGAATCTACTTGCATTGATGTTAAACTTGGTAAGTTACGGTAGAAATATTAGGATTTGTATGCACCTTTCACTGAAGTTTGTTTTCAGTACTAGGAAACAAATAAGTATTTCAGGTGGATGAATATTTCTGAGAATAATCTTGTGCAAAGTTGATTACAAATCCACATACATGAATATGAATGTATTTAGGGAGTGAATAATAAGACACATATTTCATATTGTGAAAAATCTGGAGAGTATATATATACAAAACACACACAGACATTATAAAGTGGCAATATATATGCCAATCGAAATTCATGGTGAAATATATATCATTCATAGATCCCGAAATATTAATTTTAATGAACATGGATTTATGAATAATGTTGTTCAACTAGGAAGGTCACCCATAGGTTGAATTTTAAGATCCAACAGCATTTAGCAGGAGTGATCTCTTCTCATAATTTGTATCTGCCAAGTCAGCCACCTCACAAGAATGTATATGTGATACCAGGTAGGATTCTATATGTGCATATAAAAATACATGTGCTGAATAGGCTACAGAGAAAGGGATACAGGAATTCACATATTCATTAACTTTAAAAACACATGGAGAACTATTTCAATTAAAAATTAACTAGATTTATAACACCTAACCTACATAATGCAAACGGCAAGTCCAACTATACACCATGCCTCTTCTGAACTGCTTGTATTTCTATTCTGTTTGAGTTATTTTTCTCCATCATATTAGGAATAGTAGTCAGAGTCTAGTAGGGTATAGTTTCGTGTCAGGGATTCAGTATTTTGAATGGAAAATTGGAAAATGAATCCAATGTGTATGCAAATATGTGCTACACAAAAATCTTCCCACTTTCATCCACAACAATGCCTTGACATTACCTTTGCCACAAGTAAGACACAATTAGAGGAGAAGAGTTAGAAAATACGTGAATACATATCTGGAATGGAATACGCTCAGGATTTCCCAACCTTGGAGGTGATAGAGCAGTTTCCATAAGTAAGGGACATGGTAAACACTCCACAAACATGGAGCTCTGCTGGCCTAAATACTTCTTGAGAAACTGCCTCTGAGGTTGGGCACTTGAAATATATGTTGTTGTCAGGAGCTTTAGCTTCCTTTATAGTGAGCCCATCAAAGCTGGGTCTGCATCTATGTGACCTGGAGGACATGGTTTCTTATTATCCAATGAACCTGAGGCAGCAGTGCTGAATTCTCTCTTTGTAGGTAAACTGTGGCCACTGGGGGCTAAGTGTCACCCCGTGTGGACTGTGAAGCCATTTGGTCCTCTTCCACTTTCTGTTGTGGTTCTTGCTGCTACACTGGGACTTTGGTATTTGCTTCACGAAATACAACAATTTCAACTGGGACACAGTGCTGGAGAGAGTTCTGTCACTGTGGTGGGTCACGGTCTGCAGGAGAATGCACCAACCAGGCTTCTTTCCCACATAGCTTGCACCATTGACCATGTCAACCTGATTCTGAAAATTGCCCTGAAACCTCTCCATATATCAAAATGCCTTTACAAATAAGGGTCTGCTGGCTGCACCATGTCCTTCACAAGGCATTTGGTAGCCAATGGCCAAACCACATGGACCTACCACAGATGTTTTATCACACACCTGCACACCTGCCCACCGCTGCTCTAGGCCCACTACTCAGTAGGCTCCAACTTACTGGCATCTTTTTTCTACATTATTTTTATGAAACCCAGTCAATCAAGGCACCCTCTAGTATACTCATGATCAGCAACAGGACACCCAAAGATTCTCCAGTTCCACCTGGTCATGGGATTTTCAAAAATTTCATGGTATTTATCTAGCCATTTTTCAAGGATGAAGTTGGAGGCACTGTGGGTTTCAAGAACCACTAAATGTTGAGGAAGCTCATTTCAATGAAACTCTGGAGAACTCTCATAGGCAAGGCTTCCCAAAGAGTGGCCAAAAGGTCAAATATAGCCAGGCCCATTGAGGTATACGTTGTGAGTTCCATGTGTGTTTTGACTCTCAACTATGGCTACCAAGTCTTTAAGAATAAAATCATGGGATATCTTGGCTGATATTCCCAGTGCTCTGTGGAAAGCCACCCTGGGCCTTGATCTCAGTTTATAAGAGCGACTCTCATGCGTGGCCTCCTAAAATTTCAACACAATTCATGCAATACTTCTCTGAGGTCAGTTCCAGAACTCAGTCTCTAAGGGGATTCACACCAGACTTCAAGCCCAGGTGGACCCTGTCATCTCTTCCAACCGTCACACAAATGACCACAATTAATACCAAAACAATCCCACATTGCCCTCCTCTTCTTCCATAAAGGCACTCATCATGACATCTGGCTGGAGGTTTCCATGAGGGGCACAGCCCAAGACAGTGTCCAAAATAAGCTCCCTTGGCCCTCATTTGCCTAAAGTCAGGGTGGCTTGGACACCCTTCTTGTGCACCAGGAGTGATCTGTAAGGGTAAAAGAAATTGAAATTAAAGTGTAAAAGTTAAAGTGTAAAAGACCGGGTGTTGTAAAGTTTTTAAGCAGCAAGGCTTGAGTTAAAATGTAAAGGACCAGGTATTGTTAAGTTCCTATGCTACACGCAAAACCTGAAATTCCTGTAGCTTGTAGGACAATTCCCGGACTACCCAGTAAATATTCCCCCTGACCGCCTGGTTTTTTAATAACCTAGGACCCTGTGAGGCCTGGAACATAGGCATTGCAGGGCCTAAACCAATCATTTTGAATGTGTACCCCGCTTTAGAACTGACCTATCACTCCCGCCTTACATGTTCCCACCAATAAATGAACTAATCATGTTTAGGAATTGTTGTTTGATTTTCCCGTGGTGTATGATGATTTCTTAAAGGAGACTGTAATATATGTAAAGTCCCGCCCTGCCCAAAAAGTGTACTTAAGCACTGCTCAACCTCTGCTCGGGGCTCTGGGATGCTCTCCCATCTTGAGTGAGCACGTAGCCCCAGCATGCTGGATTGGATCCTCAATAAACGGCTTTTACTGTTGCATGAGCCGCAGTTTCTTGATGGTCTCTTCCTCCAACATTCGCCGGAACCTTACATTTGGTGCATTGGCCGGGAATCACGCAGCGCAGGACAAGGAGACCTCAACGAACCTTTCTGGGGGTAAGTAAGGCGCCTCTTTCCTTCAAAAATGATTATGGAAATCGAAAATAATGTGTTTGGAAAGAATCTCATGAAAAGAACAGTCAAGAAACATGGAGGAATACATATGTTCTGAAGCAAGAAGTAATTGAAAGTGAACCAAATGCCTGCAGATTTGTGAACTTGTGGATGAAAAGTTATATCCTATGATATCCATCAACTGAAGAAATAGTAATGTACCACTGTTGAATAAAAATGAACTTCAAAATACACATCATGTCCCATAGGATTATACTTGCATTAATGTTAAACTGGGTCAGTTACCATGCAAATATTAGGATTTGTAAGCACAATTCACCGAAGTTTGTTTTCAGTACTGGAAAATAAATATGTATTTTATGTGGATGAATTTTTCTGAGAATAATCTTGTGCAAATTTGATTACAAATCCACATACATGAATATGAATGTATTTAGGGAGTGAATAATAAGACACATATATTTAATATTGTGAAAAATCTGGAGAGTATATATATATATATATATATATATATTTATAAAGATAAAAACACAGACATTAAAATGTAGCAATATATATGCCAATCAAAATTCATCATGAAATATATATCATCCTCATATCCAAAAATATTCTTTTTACTGAGCATGGATTTATGTATAATGTTGTTCATCTAGGAAATTCACCAATTTGTTGAATTTTCAGTTTCATCAGTATTTAGGGGGAGTGATCTCTTTTCACAATTTGTATCATCCAAAAACAGTGACCTCACAAGAATGTATGTGTGATACCAGGTAGGATTCTAAATATGCATAATAAAATACATGAGATGAAAAGGCTACAGAGAAAAGGAGACAGAAATTTACATATGTGTTAACTTTAAAAACTCATGGAGAAGTACTACAATGAAAAGTTGACTAGATTTATAACACATACACTTGATAAAGCAGAAGGCAAGTCCTAGTATACACCATGCCACCTATGAATGGCCTGTATTTCTATTCTGTTAGGTTTCTTTTTCTCCATCATATTAGGATTAGTAGTCAGAGTCTAGTAGGGTATGGGTTAGTGTCAGGGATTCAGTATTTCAAATGGAAAATAGGGAAATGAATCTAATGTGTATGCGAATATTTGTTAGACAAAAATCTTCCTACTGTCATCCAAAAAAATGCCTTGATAGTTCCTTCACCACAAGTAATACACAATTAGTGGAGAAGAGTTTGAAAATCTGTGAATATATATCTGGAAAAGAAAATGCTCAGGAGTTCACAACCTTGGAGGTGGTAGAGGAATTTCCAAAAGTAAGGTAAAGGGTAAACACTTCACAAACATGGAGCTCTGGTGGCCTAATTAATTTCTGAGAAACTGCCTCTGAGTTTGGGCCCTTGAAATGTTTGTTGTTGTCAGGAGCTTTCGCTTCCTTTGTAGTGAGACCATCAAAGCTGCGTCAGCATCTATGTGACCTGGATGACATGGTTCCTTATTTGCAATAGAACATGAGGCAGCAGTTCTGAATTCTCTCTTTGTAGGTAAACTGAGGCCACTGGGGTCTAAGTGTCTAACCATGTGGTCTGTGAAGCCATTTGGTCATACTTCACTTTTCGTGGTGTTTCTTACTGCTGCACTGGGAGTTTGGTATTGGCTTCACAAAATACAAAAAGAAAAACTGGGACACAGTGCTATAGAAAGTACTCTCACGTGTAGTGGGTGAGGGTCTGCAGGAGAATGCACCAACCAGGCTTCTATCCCCAAAAGCTTGCACCCATGTCCATATCAACCTGATTCTGAATATTGCCCTGAAACCTCTCCATATAATAAGGTCCGTTAACTTGTATGGTTCTGCTGGCTGCACCATGTCAGTCACAAGGCATTTGGAAGCCAATGGCAGATCCACATGGCCCCACGACAGATGTTTTATCATACACCTGCCCACCACTGCTCTAGGCCAACTAGTCAGCAGGCCTCAACATTCTGGCATCTCTGTTCTCACCGTTTTCATGAAACCCAGTCAATCAATGCAATGTCTGGTACACTCGTGATCAGCAATAGACATCCAAAGGTTCTCCAGTGCCACCTGTTCATAAGAATTTAAAAAATTTCATGGTATTTATCTAGCCAATTTTCAAAGATAAATTTGGAGGCACTGTGGCATTCAATTCATTCGGGAACCATGAAATGGTGAGGAAGCTCATTTCAATTAAAGCTCGGGAGAACTCTCAGAAGCAAGGCTTCCCAAAGAGTGGCCAAAAGGTCACATTAAGCCAGGCCCATTGAGGTCTACAATTGAGGGCCATGTTTTTTTTGACTCTCAACTATGGCTTCCAAGTCTTTCTGAATAAAGTCATGTGATATCCTGGCTGAGATTCCCAGTGCTCTTTGAAAGCTATCCTGGGCCTAGATCTCAGTCTCCAAGGGCAACTCTCATGCGTGGCCTCCTAAAATCCCAACACAATTCATGCCAATACTTCTCTGAGATCTGTTCCAGAACTCAGTCTCTAAGGGGAATCACTCCAGAGTTCAAGCACAGGTGGACCCAGTCATCTCTTCCAACCACCACACAAATGACCACAATTAAACCAAAACACTCCCACATGGCCCTCATCTTCTTCAATTTAGAGACTCATCATAACCTCTGGCTGGAGGTTTCCATGAAGGGCGCAGCTTAAGACAGTGTCCAATTTAAGCTCACATGCCTCTCATTTGCCTAAAGTCAGGGTGGCATGGAAACTCTTCCTGTGAAGCAGGAGTGATCAAATAGGCCTGCCAATAATACTGCTCTACTTCTCCAATTTGAGGCCTATTCTCTGTGGGGTATAGATTCTTTATGTGAATTGGGGTCATGAGAAAACTCAAGCAACTATGGGCTACCCTCTGCAGGGCTTTGAAGAATCCATTTGAGTGAGTCGAGGAGTTGGACCAAATGTTCTTTAGATATAGAGTTTTGATTAGAGAGTGAGTGTAAATGTCAGCATATGTGAACAGTCAGTCACAGTGATAAACTGGGGAAAATGTGTAGGAAAGCAGATATCAATAGAGACATTAGGAAATAAGGCAAAGTACAAAGTGGGTGATAGGATAAGACATTTTTAACAGGGTTCAGTTTCAATATATAATCTTAGGAAGAAACAAATATGTAGTCACCAATAGGAATGATATTTGAGATCATTAGTTAATCAGGGCATGGATGTTGTTAGTAATACATGCTCACTTTCAATATAGGCTTTGATACAATCATAAGTGTGACCCTTGCATTTTGTTTCAGGAATATTACCGTGATGAAATGTATATGTATATCAGGTGACTACAGTATTTCTTCCACCATTTCTGAAAGCAATATTTTAAAGACTTAAAAATTAGTATTGGGGATACAAACAGGTATACCATCGGTCTACGAATATAGAGATGATGCCTTAATAGACCATACTGTGAATAAATAATATAACTGGTTCAAACGTTAAATAATGGATTGAATTGATATCTGAAAATATATAGGAAATCTTATATTGATATACATACATTCATTCCAACCAGTTATACATCTAATGGTAATATTAGCGTTATGGTTTATCATGAAGAGTGTGTGAGTTTGGCTTCAAAAGTGATTATGGAAATCAATAATACTGCGTTTGGAAAGAATCTCATGAAAAGAACAGTCAAGAAACATGGAGGAATACATGTGTTCTGAAGTAGGAAGTGATTGAAAGTGAACCAAATGCCTATAAATTTGTGAAATTGTGGATGAAAGGATATATCCTATAATGTCCATAAACTGCAGAAATAGTAATGTACCAGTGTCTGAATAAAAATGAACTTCAAAATACACATCATGGTCCCATAGGTGTCTACTTACATTGATGTGAAACTGGTTCAGTCACTGTAGAAATATTACGAATTGTATACACCATTCACTTAATTTACTTTTCAGTACTAGGAAAAAATATGTATTTAAGGTGGATGAATATTTCTAAGAATAATTTTGTGAAAAGTTGATTATAAATCTACATACACACACATGAGTTTACTTAGGGAGTGTATAATAAGACACATATATTTCATATTTTGAAAATCTTAAGAGTAGATATCTATATCTATATAGATAGATAGATAAATAGATAGATACACACATACACAGACATTAAAATGTAGCAATATGTATGCCATTCGAAATTCATCATGAAATATATATCATCCACGTATCCAAAAATATTCATTTTACTGAACATTTATTTATACATAATATTGTTCATCTAGGAAATTCACCCATAGGTGGAAATTCCAGTTCCATCTGTATTTAGAGGGAGCGATCTCTTCTCACAATTTGTATCTTCCAAAATAAGCGATCTCACAAGAATGTACATGTGATACCAGGTAGAATTCTAAAAATGCATAAAAAAATACATTTGATGAATAGGCTACAGAGAAAGGGAGACAGAAATTTACATATGTGTTAACTTTAAAAACTCATGGAGAAGTATTACAATGAAAAGTTGACTAGATTTATAACACATACCATTGATAAAGCAGAAGGCAAGTCCAAGTATACACCATGCCTCCTATGAAAGGCCTGTATTTCTATTCTGTTAGGTTTCTTTTTCTCCATCATATTAGGTTTAGTAGTCAGAGTCTAGTAGGGTATGGGTTAGTGTCAGGGATTCAGTATTTCAAATGGAAAATAGGAAAATGAATCTAATATGTATGCAAATATGTGCTACACAAAAATCTTCCCACTCTCAGCCAGAACAATGCTTTGACATTACCTTCGCCCCAAATAAGACACAATTAGTGGAGAAGAGTTAGAAAATCTGTGAATACATATGTGGAAAGGAAAATGCTCAGAACTTCACAAACTTGTAGGAGGTAGAACAGTTTACAAAAAGGGAGAGGGTAAACACTTCACAAACATGGAGCTCTGCTGGCCTAATGACTTTTTGAGAAACTGCCTCTGAGGTTGGGCAGTTGAAATATGTTTTTGTCAGGAGCTTTTGCTTCCTTTGTAGTGAGACCATCAATGCTGGGTCTTCATCTATGTGACCTGGATGACATGGTTCCTTATTTTCTAGTGGACATGAGGCAGCAGTGCTGAATTCTCTATTTGTAGGGAAACTTTGGCCACTGGGGTCTAAGTATCTAACCGTGTTGTCTGTAAAGCCATTTTTTCATGCTCCACTTTCGTGGTGTTTCTTACTGCTGCACTGTGAGTTTTGTATTGGCTTCACGAAATACAAGGAGCTCCACTGGGACACAGTGCTGGAGGATGTACTCTCATATGTGGTGGGTGAGGGTCTGCAGTAAAATGCACCAATGAGGCTTAAATCCCACAAAGCTTTTCAACTCGACAATAGCCCCCTTATTCTGATCATTGGCAGGAATCCTCTCCATATAACAAGATGCCTTTACATAGAAGGGTCTGCTGGATGTACCATGTCAGTGACAAGTCATTTCTAAGCCAATGCCAGATCCACGTGGACCCACAACTGATGTTTTTTCACACACCTACACTCCACTGCTTTATGCCCACTAGTCTGCAGGCTCCAACTTACTGGCATCTATGTTCTACAGCATTTTCATGAAACACAGTCAATTAAGGCACTGTCTGGTACAATCATGATTAGCAACAGGACATCCAAATGTTCTCCAGTGCCATGGTATATATCTAGATATTTTTCAATAATGAAGTTGGAGGCACTGTGGGATTCAATTTATACAGGAACCAATAAATGGTTAGGAATCTCATTTCAATGAAAGCTCTGGTGAACTCTCACAGGCAAGGCTTCCCAAAGAGTGGGCAAAAGGTCTCATGAAGCCAGGCCCATTGAGGTCTACAATGTGAGTTGCATGTGTGTTTTGACTCTCAACTATGGCTGGAATCTTTCAGAATAAAATCTTGTGATATCCTGGCTTAGATTCCCAGTGCTCTGTGTAAAGTCACCCTGGGCCAAGATCTCAGATTCCAATGGTGAATCTCATGTGTGGCCTCCTGAAATCCCAACACAATTCATGGCAATACTTCTCTGAGGTCAGTTACACAACTCAGTCTCTAAGGGGAATCACAACAGAGTTCAAGCCCAGGTGGACCCAGGCATCTCTTCCAATTGCTACACAAATGATGACAATTAAAACCAAAACACTCTCACACGGCCCTCTTCATCTTTTATATAGACACTAATCATAACCTCTAGCTGGAGGTTTCCATGAGGGGCACAGCCCAAGACAGTGTCAAAAATAAACTCCCTTGCCCCTCATTTGCCTAAAGTCAGGGTGGCCTGGACAACGTTAGTGTGAAACAGAAGTGATCAAATAGGCCTGCCGTTAATACTACTCCACTTCTCAAATTTGAGGCATACTGACTGTGGGGTATAGATTTTTAGTGTGAATTGGAGTTATAAGAAAACCCAAGCACCTATTGTCTCCCCTCTGCAGCCCTTTGAAGAACTTATTTGACACAAATGATCCCTATTCTCACTTGATGGAGGTCAGGAATCTTACAGAGGAAGGCGAGAGGCATCATCCACAATCACTGATCTTTTTTCCATTTAGGTTTTGGATGCCCACATGGGATCTTTCTTTAGATTCATCAGGTGCTGAAAATCTAAACCACAGGCTCACACAGGGCCAAGAGGCTGATTCAGACACATCCATTTCCAAAGCTATGAAGCAAAGAGCCACAGGTGATGCCCATTCATTTCCATTTTAAAACTGTTTTCTTCAGGCTTCACAAAGGGGTGGCCTGAGGCAAAGACCTTTCTGACATTCAGAGCAACAGAACAATAGGTAATCAAAAGGCCCCAAGCAGGGTTTCTCCACGGAGACTTTCCTGGTTACTCTGATATATGAGTTTTCTGAGATGCTCGCCATTCCCTTCAGCTATCCAGTACATGGCCATGTCACAGAGCTTGGAGGTGGTACATATCTTGTACAAAAATACATGATACTAATCTTGAGAGTGGCCAGAATTCATGAAAAAATGGAAAATTAGGTAGATAGCCGGTGTTGCCCATGGATAAGGCAAGCCTCAGTCCATTCATTAATTGGAAAGGATGCATGCTGGGAAGCTTTCTACTAGACAGGACACAACCAATGAGCTATTTTTTTTCTAATATCTACAAAGAAAAATACAGTGGGATACACAGACATAGAAACAGTCTCCTTGTCAAATGACTTACTGGAAACAGTCCACTCCAAACCAAACAAACCTCCTTTTTTACCTATTCTCAGAACATGGAAAAAAACCACAAACACAAACCAACACCCACAAATGCAACTTTTTCCCACAAGTAGGTCTGTCACTATCTGGAGTGTCCTCTGACTGGTAGGCCATATGATGTTCCCCAGAAATGGCCTTTCTGTCTCACATCTGGTCTCCTTGGTCAACTCTGTGAAGTTGTCAGGAGGCAGTGGTGAGCCAATTCCTGTCCTCTCAGGAAAGACCCCTCTTCAGAGCTTTCTTGGTATTTGGCAACCCTTACATCAGTAGGTACCAAGAAAGACTGACTCTGTCCTTAGTGAATCCAAACAAGTGAGCCCACTGCAACTGGGACTGGGACTGGCTCTGGGTGCCTGGCTTCCTGGATCACAAAATTCAGAGAGTTCCATCACCAAGGAAATGAGGTGAGGTCACTACCTTCAGGAAATAAATGAGGTCCCTGTCTTGGCCACCACTTTGTCCTAACAGTTGCGTCCTAGTGTCTCCTGACATGGAGGCTGCCCTACTTACTGTGATACATTCACATGTTAGAATGGTATAGAAACCATAGTCACCTGGGAACAGCTCTCCACACAGGCCTGCTTTGGTCCATCTTCCCTGCATTAAAAATAGAGAGGATGACTCAGACACATCCTTTCATCCTGACCATGTTGTTTGCCATGGAATATGACTTTTGTTCTCTCAGGTCTTTCATAGCTGCCAACATCTTCTCCAGGGATTATTTCTGCATGGATTTTGAGGTACTCAGCAGGTGGAAGATCTCCTAACTTCCTGTATTGTAATATCAACTTTATCCCTCCTCTTCTGTAAAGTGAGATTGAGGGAACATTGTATGGTTAGGGTCAATAGCATGTTCCATTTGGCTTAGGAATCATTCTGCTGGATGAATAATGGTATTGGGAACCAGCGATATTTAAAAGAATATAGAGGTAAAATATAAGTATGAAAACAGAAATCTAGGTAATATTTTAAGCCCAGAAGGATTTGGGCCCTTGATGGGATCCTTAGCTTGAGTAATGTTTTGCACCGAGGTCTCAGTTAAATCGATATACAATGGCATAAGACCCTGTACCTCAGATGATTGAATGTAGAAGAGAACATCCAGTGAAAAAGGGATAGTGTGTAGGATTAGAAAGATAGTCCGTAGGTTTAGAAGGAAGAGTGAGTCTAGGATTTGGACCAAAAGTTCTTTAGCAATAGGTTTCGGTTAGAGAGTGAATATTAATGGCACCATATGTGAAAAGTCGGGCACAATGATGAACTGGGAAAAAATATGTAGGAAAGCAGACATCAATAGAGACATTAGGAAATCAGGCAAAGTATAACGTGAGTGATAGGATTAGACATTTTCAACAGGGTTGAGGTTGAATACATAATCTTAAAAAGAAACAAAAATGTAGTCACCAATTGGATTGACATTTGAGAGCATTAGGCAAACTGGGCATGGATGTTTTTAGTAATCCATGTTCACATTCCATTGAGGCTTTATTGCAATCATAACGGTGACCTTTGCATTTTGTGTCCAGAATATTACTGTGATAATATGTATATGTAGATCAGGTGACATGAGTATTTCTTCCACCTTTTCTGGGAGCAATATTTTGAAAACATATGAATTAGTACTGGGGATACTAATAGGTTTACCCTGTGTTGATGAATATAGAGATGATGCATTAATAGACCATACTGTGAAAAAATTATATGACTGGTTCCAAATTTAAATAATGGATTGTTTTAATATCTGAAAATATAGAGGAAATCATATATTGATATACGTACATTAATTCCAACCAGTTATATATCTAATGGTATTATTAGGGTTACCGTTTATCATGAATAGTGTGTGAGTTTTGCTTCAAAAATGATTATTCAATCGAAAATAACGTGTTTAGAAAGAAGTCCAGTGAAAAGACCCGTCAAGAAACATGAAGGAATATATGTGTTCCGAAGGAGGAAGTGATTGAAAGTGAACCAAATATTTATAAATTTGTGAACTTGTGAATGAAAGGATATATTTTATGATGTCCATAAACTGAATAAATAATAACGTACCAAGTTTGAATAAAAATGAACTTTAACAAACACATCATATCAAATAGGAATGTATTTGCATTGATGTTAAACTTGGTCAGTTACTCTAGAAATATTAGGATTTGTAAGAACCCTTCCCTGAAGTTAGTTTTCAGTACTAGGAAACAAATATGTATGTCAGTGGATGTATATTTCTGAGAATAAACTTGTTAAAAGTTAATTATAAATCCACATATATGAATATGAATGAATTCAGGCGGTGTATAAGAAGACATATATTTCATATTTTGGAAAATCTGGAGACTATATATATATATATATATATATATATATATATATATATATATAGACACACAAACACACACACATTATAATGTCACAATATATATGTCAATCGAAATTCATCATGAAAAATAACTCATCCGCATATCCCAAAATATTCATTTTACTGAACATGGATGTATGTAGAATGTTGTTCATCTAGGAAGCTCACCCATGGGTTGAATTTTCTGTACCAACAGCATTTAGGAGGAGTGATCTCTTCTCACAAATAGTATCTGCCAAGTCAGCCACCTCACAAGAATGTACGTGTGAAACCAGGTAGGATTCTATTTGTGCATATAAAAATACATGTGCTTAATAGGCTACAGAGAAAGGGAGACAGGAATTCATATATTTCTTAACTTTAAAAACACATGGAATAGTGTGTAGTGTCCCTCTTTATCCCTTTTGATTAACTTTGGCTTAAAAAAAAGAATTTTATTGAGAATTTTTGTATATATGTTTGTCAGGAATATTGCTCTGAAGTTTTCTTTCCTTGATGTGTCTTTGTCTGATTTTGGTATGTGAGTGATACTATCCTCATGAAATGAGTTTGGAGGAGTTCCATGCTTTTCTATTTTATGGAATAATTTGAGGAGTATTGTGATGAATGCTTCTTTGAAGGTCTTGTAGAACTTGACTGAGAATCTGTCTGTTCCTGGGCGTTGCTTGATTGGTAGGCTGTTGACAGCAACTTCTATTTCATTGCTTGAAATTGATTTGTTTAAATTGTTCATGTCCTACTAATTCAGTTTGGGTATATCTCTAAAATTTTATTGATGTCATCATGGTATTTTAATTTATTAGAGTATAAATTTTCAAATTAGTTTTTAATTATTCTCTGTATTATAGTTGTGTACTCTGTAAAAGTTCTTTTACGATCCTTAATTTTAGTAATTTGAGGTTTTTTTTCTTCATTAACTTGGTTAAGGATGTGTCAATTTTATTTAGTTTTCGAAGATTAAATTTTGTTTTGTGTCAAAAAAAAATAACATATGGAAAAGTATTTCAGCAAATTGAATAGATTTATAACTCCTACCTTATATCATGCAAAAGGCAAGTCCAACTATACACCATGTCCCTTCTGAAATGCTTGTATTTCTATTCTGTTTGGGATATTTTTCTCCATTATATTAGTATTAGTAGTCAGAGTCTAGTAGGGTATATGAATGTTTCTGAGAATAATCTTGAGAAAAGATGATTATAAATACACATTCATGAATATGAAAAATTTAGGAAGTGCAAAATAAGACAAAAATATTCCATATTTTCAAAAATTTGGAGAGTATATCTATATCTATCTATATCTATATCTATATCTATAAACACACACACACACACACACACACACACACACAACACTCACAGACATTAAAAAGTACCAATATAAATGCCAATAGAAATTCATCAGTAAATATATATCATCCACAGATGCAAAAATATTTATTTTACTGAACATGAGTTTATGTATAATGTTGTTCTACTAGGACGCTCTCCTATAGGTTGTATTTTCATTTAAAACAGTTTTAGGAGGAGTGAACTCTTCTCACAATTTGTATCTGCCAAGACAGCCACCTCACAAAAATGTACGTGTGATACCTCGTAGGATTCTATATATGCATATAAATATACATGTGTGAATAGGCTACAGAAAAGGGAAACAAGAATTCACATATTTGTTAAATTTAAAAACACATGGAGAATATTTCCATTAAAATTTGACTAGATTTATAACACCTACCTTATATAATGCAAATGTCAAGTCCAACTATACAACATGTCTCCTCTGAAGTGCTTGTATTTCTATTGTGTTGGGTTAATTTTTCCCATTATAATAGGATGAATAGTCTGAGTCTACTAGGTATGGGTTAGTTTCAGGGATTCAGTATTTGAATGGAAAATTGGAAAATGAATCCAATGTGTATGTAAATATATGCTGCACAAATATCCTCCCGCTCTCATCCAGAACAATGCCTTGATATTACCTTCACCCCAAGTAAGACGCAATTAGAGGAGAAGAGTTACAAAATCAGTGAATACATATCTGGAATGGAAAATGCTCAGGAGTTCACAACCTTTGAGGTGGTAGAGGAGTTTCCAAAATTAAGGGACAGGGTAAACACTCCACAAACATGGAGCTCTGCTGGCCTAAAAACTTTTTGAGAAACTGCGTCTGAGCTTCCGCAATTGAAATATATGTTGTTTTCAGATGATTTGGCTTCCTTTGTAGTGAGACCATCAAAGCTGGGTCTGCATCTATGTGACCTGAAGGACATGGTTTCTTATTTTCCAATGAACAAGATGAAGCAGTGCTGAATCCTCTCTTTGTAGGTAATCTGAGGCCACTGGGGACTAAGTGTCTCCCCGTGTGGACTGTGAAGCCATTAGGTCCTCCACCACTTTTTGTGGTGTTTTTCCTGCTGCATTGTGAGTTTGGTATTTGTTTCACGAAATACTAGGAGCTAAACTGAGACACAGTGCTGGAGGGAGTTGTGTCACGAGTGGTGGGTCAGGGTCTGCAAGAGAATTCACAAACTAGGCTTCTATCTCTCACAGCTTGGCCCATTGCCCCCTTGTCCATATCAACCTGATTCTTCATTTTCCTCTGAAAACTCTCCATATAACAAGATGCCTTTACATATAAGGGTCTGCTGGCTGCACCATGTCAGTTACAAGCCCTTTGGAATCCAATGGTAGATCCACATGGCCCTACCACGGATGTTGTATCAAACACCTCCCCACCACTGCTCTAGACCCACTACTCAACAGGCTCCAACTTACTGGCATCTCTGTTCTACATCATTTTCATGAAACTCAGAAAATCAAGGCACTGTCTGGTATACTCATGAACAGTAACAGGACATCCAATATTTCTCCAGTGCCACCTGGTCATAGGAATTTTAAAAATTTCATGGTATTTATCTATCCATTTCTCGAGCATGAAGTTGGAGGCACTGTGGATTTCAATTCATGCAGCAAACATTAAATGGTGAGGAAGCTCATTTCAATGAATTCTCTGGAGAACTCTCACAGGCAAGGCTTCCCAAAGAGTGGACAAAAGGTCACATTAGGCCAGGCCCATTGAGGTCTACAATGTGAGGTCCATGTGTGTTTTGACTCTCAACTATGGCTGCCATTTCTTTAAGAATAAAATCATGTGATATCCTTGCTGAGATTCCCAGGCCTCTGTGGAAATCCACCCGGGGCCTAGGTCTCAGTTTCCAAGAGCGACTTTCATGCTTGGCCTATTAAAATCCCAACAAAATTCATGACAATGTTTCTCTGAGTTCAGTTCCAAAACCCAGTCTCTAAGGGGTATCACACCAGAGTTCAAGCCTACGTGTACCCAGTCATTTTTTCCAATGCCACACAAATGACCAAAATAAAACCAAAACACTCCCACATGGCCCTCATCTTATTCCATATAGGGAATCATCTTAACCTCTGGCTGGAGGTTTCCATGAGGGGCGCAGCCCAAGACAGTGTCCAAAATCAGCTCGTTTGCCCCTCATTTGCCTAACGTCAGGGTAGCCTGGACACAGTTTCTGTGAACCAGGAGTGAACAAATAAGCCTGCCGTTAATACTTCTGTGTTCCTCCAATTTGACGCCTACTGATTTTAGATATCGATTCTTTAGGTGATTTAGAGTCATGCAAAAACACAAGCACCTCTGCAGGGCTTTGAAAAACTCATTTGACCCAAAGAATCCCTATTCTCATTTGATGGAGTGCAGGAACCTAACAGAGGAAGGCAAGAGACTTCATCCACAATGAATGATATTTTTTGCCATTTTGGTTTTGGAAGCTCACATGGGATCATTCTTAAGATCCATCAGGTGCTGAGAATCTAAGTCACAGCCACACACAGGTCCAAGAGGCTGATAAAGACACATCCCTTTCGAAAGCAATTAAGCATGAGCCACAGGTGAGGCCCATTCATTTCCATTTGAAAACTGTTTTCTTCAGGCTTCACAAAGGGGTGGCCTGAGCAAAGATCTTCCTGACATTCAGTGCAACACAACAATAAGTAAGCAAAAGGCCCAAAGCAGGGTTTCTGCACTGAGACTATCCTGGTCACACTGATATCTGAGTTTTCTGAGATGCTCGCCATTCTCTTCAGCTATCCAGTACATGGTCATGTCACAGAGCTTGGAGGTGGTACATATTTAGGACACAAATCCATGAGCCTATTCTGGAGAGTGGCCAGAATTCAGGAAGAAAACAACAACTTAGAAAGATAGCAGGTGTTGCACATCGATAAGACAAGCTGCAGTCCATTCATATATTGGGCAGGATGAATTATGGGAAGATTTATACTAGACAGGACACATCCATTAATGCATTCTCTTTTCTAATGTGTACAACAACGGACACAGTGGGATTCACAGAAACAGAAACACTCACCGTGTCAAATGACTTACTAGAAACTGTCCAGTCCAATCCAAACAAACCGCCTTTCCTATCTATTCTCAGAACATGAGACAAAACAACAAACCCACACCCACTCCCACAAAGGCACCTCCTTCCCCCAAGTAGGTCTGTGACTATCCGGAGTGTCCTCTGACCAGTGGGCCATACAATGTTCCCCCGAAATGGCCTGTCTTCTCTCAGATTGTGTTTCCTTGACCAACTCTGTGAAGATGTCAGGAAAAAGTGGTTATCCACTACCTGTTTTCTCAGAAATGGTCCACCTTCAGAGCTCTCCTGACATTTGGCCATTCTCACATCATTAGGTACCAAGAAAATTGACTCTGTCCTTGGGAAATCCAAACAAGTGAGCCCACTGGGACTGGGACTGGGACTGCATCTGGGTGCCTGTCTTCTTGGATACCAAGTTCAGAGAGTTCCATCACCAAGGAAATGAGGTATGTCACATTCTTTGGAACTGAATGAGGTCACTGCCTTGGCAACCACTTTGTCCTAACAGTTGCTTCCAAGGGTAACATAAGATGGAGGTTGCCCCTACTTCCTGTGACACTTTCATAAGGTAGAATGTATATCAACCATTGGCACCCGGGAACAACTCTCCACTAAGGCCTGGTTTGGTCCCTCTTCTCTACAATAAGAAGAGAGATGCAGATTCAGAAACATCCCTTCATTCTGACCAGGTTGTTTGCCATGGAAGATGACTTTTGCTCTCTCAGTTGCTTCATACCTGTGTACAACTTCTCCAGGTATCATTTTTGCATGGACATTTGAGGTTCTCATTAGGTGGAAGGTCCCCAACTTTCCTGTATTGTAAGAACCACTCCGTCCCTGCTCTTCTGTAAAATGATTGAGGGAACAGTGTATACTTGGGGTTAAAAACAGGTTTGATTTGGGTTACGAACGATTCTGTGCGATGAATAATGGTATTGGTAACCTGCAATATTTACAAGAATATAGAGGTGATATGTAAGTATGAAAAGAGAAATCTAGGTATGATTTGAAGCCCAGAAGGGTTTTGCCCTTGATTGGGATACTTAGCTTTGAATTATGTTCTGCAAAGATGTCTCAGATAATTCGATATACAATGGCATAGGATTTTGTACATTGGATGATTTAATTTAGAAGAGAACATCCAGTCAAAAAGGGATATTCAGTATGATTAGGAAGATAGTCGGTAGGTTTAGGAAGAAGAGTGAGTATAGGATTTGGACCAAAAGTTCTTTAGCAATACACTTTTGGTTATAGAGTGAATGTAAATGTCAGCTCATATGAAGAGTCAGTCACTATGTTGAACTGGGGAAAATATGTAGAAAAGCAGATATCAATAGAAACATTACGAAATGAGGCAAATTATAAAGTGAGTGATAGAATTGGACATTTTCAACAGGGTTGGGTTTGAGTATATAAATTAGGAAAAAACAAAAATGTAGTCACCAATAGGATTGACAATTGACAGCATTAGGCAACCTGGACACGGATGTTTTTAGAAATCCATGTTCACCTTCCATTTAGGATTTGGTACAATCATAAGTGTGACCTTTCCATTTTTGTCCAGAAAATTACTGTGATAATGAGGTGACATGAGTATTTCTTTAACCATTTCTGGGAGCAATATATTGAAGATGTAAAATCAGAATCGGGGGTACAAAGAGGTGTACCCTGTTTCTATGAACATAGAGAAAAAGCATGAATAGACCATACTGTGAATAAATAATATAACTTTTTTGAACTTGAAATGATGAATTGAACTGATATCTGAAAAATTAAAGGAAATCGTATATTGATATACAATCATTCATTCCAACCAGTGATATATCTAATGGAAATATTAGTGTTTTGGTTTATCATGAAGAGTGTGTGAGGTTTGCTTAAAAATGATTATGGAAATTCAAAATAATGTGTATGGAAAGAAGTCTCATGAAAAGACCAGTCAAGAAACCCTGAGAATACATGTGTTCAGAAGCAAGAAGTGATTAAAGTTGAAACAAATGCCTATTAATTTGTGAACTTGTGGATGAAATGTATATCCTATGATGTGCAAAAACTGAAGAAACAATAATGTACCAGTGTCGAATACAAATGAATGACAAATTACATATCATGTCCCATAGGAGTCTACTTGCATTGATGTTAGACTGGGTCAGTTACTGTAGAATAATTAGGATTTGTATGCACCATTCACTGAAGTTAGTTTTCAGTACTAGGAAACAAATATGTATTTCTGGTGGATGAATATTTCTGATTATAATCTTGTGAAAAGTGGATTATAAATCCACATACATGAACATGAATGAATTTAGAGAGTGTATATTAGACATATATATTTCATATTTTGAAAAATTTGGAGAGTATATCTATATCTATATCTACACACACACACACACACACACACACACAAACACACACAACACTCACAGACATTAAAAAGTGCCAATATACATGCGAATCGAAATTCATCAGTAAATATATATCATCCACAGATGCAAACATATTTATTTTACTGAACATGAGTTTATGTATAATGTTGTTCTACTCGGACGCTCTCCTATAGGTTGAATTTTCATTTCCAACAGCATTTAGGAGGAGTGAACTCTTCTCACAATTTGTATCTGCCAAGACAGCCACCTCACAAAAATGTACGTGTGATACCTGGTAGGATTCTATATATGCATATAAATATACTTGTGTGAATAGGCTACAGAAAAGGGAAACAAGCATTCACATATTAAGTTTAAAAACACATGGAGAATATTTCCATTAAAATTTGACTAGATTTATATCTCCTAACTAATATAATGCAAATGTCACGTCCAACTATACAACATGTCTCCTCTGAAGTGCTTGTATTTCTATTGTGTTGGGTTAATTTTCCCCATTATATTAGGATGAATAGTCTGAGTCTACTTGGTATGGGTTAGTGTCAGGGATTCAGTACTTCGAATGGAAAATTGGAAAATGAATCCAATGTGTATGTAAATATATGCTGCACAAATATCCTCCCGCTCTCATCCAGAAGAATGCCTTGACATTACCTTCACCCCAAGTAAGACACAATTAGAGGAGAAGAGTTACAAAATCAGTGAATACATATCTGGAATGTAAAATGCTCAGGAGCTCACAACCTTGTAGGTGGTAGAGGAGTTTCCAAAACTAAGGGACAGGGTAAACACTCCACAAACATGGAGCTCTGCTGGCCTAAAAACTTTTTGATAAACTGCCTCTGAGCTTCCGCACTTGAATTATATATTGTTTTCAAGAGATTTGGCTTCCTTTGTAGTGAGACCATCAAAGCTGGGTCTACATCTATGTGACCTGGAGGACATGGTTTCTTATTTTCCAATGAACAAGATGAAGCAGTGCTGAATCCTCTCTTTGTAGGTAAACTGAGGAAACTGAAGACAAATTGTGTCCCTGTGGGGACACCGAAGCCATTTGGTCCTCCTCCACATTTTGTGGTTATTTTTCTGATGCACTGTGAGTTTGGTATTTGTTTCCCGAAATACTAGGAGCTAAACTGGGACACAGTGCTGGAGGGAGTTCTGTCACGTGTGGTGGGTCAGGGTCTACAAGAGAATGCACCAACTAGGCTTCTATCTCTCACTGCTTGCCCCATTGCCCCCATGTCCATATCAACCTGATTCTTCATTTTCCTCTGAAAACTCTCCATATAACAAGATGCCTTTACATATAAGGGTCTGCTGGCTGCACCATGTCAGTTACAAGCCCTTTGGAATCCAATGGTAGATCCACATGGCCCTACCACGGATGTTGTATCAAACAACTCCCCACCACTGCTCTAGACCCACTACTCAGCAGGCTCCAACTTACTGGCATCTCTGTTCTACACCATTTTCATGAAACTCAGTAAGTCAAGGCACTGTCTGGTATACTCATAATCAGCAACAGGACATCCAATGTTTCTCCAGTGCCACCTGGTCATAGGAATTTCAAAAATTTCATGGTTTTTATCTAGCCATTTTTCAAGCATGAAGTTGGAGGCAATGGGGGTTTCCATTCATTCAGAAAACATTAAATGGTGAGGAAGCTCATTTCAATGAATTCTCTGGAGAACTCTCACAGGCAAGGCTTCCCAAAGAGTGGAAAAAGGTCACATTAGGCCAGGCCCATTGAGGTCTACAATGTGAGGTCCATGTATGTTTTGACTCTCAACTATGGCTGCCATTTCTTTAAGAATAAAATCATGTGATATCCTTGCTGAAATTCCCAGACCTCTGTGGAAATCCACCCGGGGCCTAGGTCTCAGTTTCCAAGAGTGACTTTCATGCGTGGCCTCTTAAAATCCCAACAAAATTCATGGCAATGCTTCTCTGAGTTCAGTTCCAAAACCCAGTCTCTAAGGGGAATGACACCAGATTTCAAGCCCACGTACACCCAGTCATTTTTTCCAATGCCACACAAATGAACAAAATTAAAACCAAAACAAAAACCAAAACACTCCCACATGGCCCTCATCTTATTCCATATAGTCAATCATCTTAACCTCTGGCTGGAGGTTTCCATGAGAGGCGCAGCCCAAGACAGTGTCCAAAATCAGCTCGTTTGCCCCTCATTTGCCTAAAGTCAGGGTAGCCTGGAAACCGTTTCTGTGAATGAGGAGTGAACAAATAACCCTGCCGTTAATACTTCTGTGTTTCTCCAATTTGAGGCCAACTGAATTTAGGTATCGATTCTTTAGGTGATTTCGAGTCATGCGAAAACACAAGCACCTCTTCAGGGCTTTGAAGAACTCATTTGACCCAAAGAATCCCTATTCTCATTTGATGGAGTGCAGGAACCTAACAGAGGAAAGCAAGAGACTTCATTCACAATGAATGATATTTTTTGCCATTTTGGGTTTGGAAGCTCACATGGGATCATTCTTAAGATCCATCAGGTGCTGAGAATCTAAGTCACAGCCACACACAGGTCCAAGAGTCTGATAAAGACACATCCCTTTCCAAAGCAAATAAGCAAAGAGCCACAGGTGAGGCCCATTCATTTCCATTTGAAAACTGTTTTCTTCAGGCTTCACAAAGGGGTGGCCTGAGGCAAAGACCTTCCAGACATTCAGTGCAACACAACAATAAGTAAGCAAAAGGCCCAAAGCAGGGTTTCTGCACTGAGACTTTTCTGGTCACACTGATATCTGAGTTTTCTGAGATGCTCGCCATTCTCTTCAGCTATCCAGTACGTGGCCATGTCACAGAGCTTGGAGGTGGTACCATTTTGGACACAAATCCATGAGCCTATTCTGGAGAGTGGCCAGCATTCGGGAAGAAAACAACAACTTAGAAAGATAGCAGATGTTGCCCATCGATAAGACAAGCTGCAGTCCATTTATATATTGGCAGGATGAATTATGGGAAGATTTATACTAGACAGGACACATCCATTAATGCATTCTCTTTTCTAATGTCTACAACAATGGACACAGTGGAATACACAGAAACAGAAACACTCGAAGTGTCAAATGAGTTACTAGAAACTGTCCACTCCAAACCAAACAAACCTACTTTCCTATCTATTCTCAGAACATGAGACAAAACAACAAACCCACACCCACTCCCACAAAGGCACCTCCTTCCCCCAAGTAGGTCTGTGACTATCTGGGGTGTCCTCTGACTGGTGGGCCATACTATGTTTTTCCGAAATGTCCTGTCTTCTCTCCGATCTTGTTTCCTTGAACAACTCTGTGAAGAAGTCAGGAAAAAGTGGTTAGCCACTACCTGTTTTCTCAGGAAAGGTCCATCTTCAGAGCTCTCCTGGCATTTGGCCTTCCTCACATCATTAGGTACCAAGAAAACTGACTCTGTCCTTGGTAAATCCAAACAAGTGAGCCCACTGGGACTGGGACTGGGACTGCCTCTGGCTGCCTGGCTTCTTGGATACCAAGTTCAGAGAGTTCCATCTCCAAGGAACTGAGGTATGTCACATTCTTTGGAACTGAATGAGGTCACTGCCTTGGCAACCACTTTGTCCTAACAGTTGCTTCCAAGGGTAACATAAGATGGAGTTTGCCCCTACTTCCTCTGACACTTTCATAAGGTAGAATGTATATCAACCATTGGCACCCTGGAACAGCTCTCCACCCAGGCCTGGTTTGGTCCATGTTCTCTACAATAAGAAGAGAGAGGCCGATTCAGACACATCCCTTCATCCTGACCAGGTTGTTTGCCATGGAAGATGACTTTTGCTCTCTCAGGTGCTTCATACCTGCTTACAACTTCTCCAGGTATGATTTGTGTATGGACATTTGAGGTTATCTTAATGTGGAAGGTCCCCAACTCTCCTGTATTGTAAGAATCACTCTGTCCCTGCTCTTCTGTAAAATGATTGAGGGAACAGTGTATACTGGGGGTTAAAAACAGGTTTGATTTTGGTTATGTATGACTCTGTGCGATGAATAATGGTATTGGGAACCTGAAATATTTACAAGAATATTGAGGTGAAATATGAGTATGAAAACACATATCTAGGTATGATTTGAAGCCCAGAAGGGTTCTGCCGTTGATTGGGATACTGAACTTTGAATTATGTTCTGCAAATTTGTCTCAGATAATTTGATATACAATGGCATAGGACCTTGTACATTGGATGATTGAATTTAGAAGAGAACATCTGGTCAAAAAGGGATATTCAGTAGGATTAGGAAGATAGTCAGTAGGTTTCGGAAGAAGAGTGAGTATAGGATTTGGACCAAAAGTTCTTTAGCAATAGACTTTCAGTTATAGAGTGAAAGTAAATTTCAGCACATATGAAGAGTCAGTCACTATGTTGAACTGGGGAAAATATGTAGAAAAGCAGATATCAATAGAAACATTACGAAATCAGGCAAAGTATAAAGTGAGTGATAGAATTAGACATTTTCAACAGGTTTGAGTTTGAATATATAAACTAGGAAAAAACAAAAATGTAGTCACCAATAGGATTCACAATTGACAGCATTAGGCAACCTGGAAATGGATGTTTTTAGAAATCCATGTTCACTTTCCATTTAGGCTTTGGTACAATCATAAGTGTGACCTTTCCATTTTTTGTCCAGAATATTACTGTGATAATGAGGTGACATGAGTAATTCTTTCACCATTTCTGGGAGCAATATATTGAAGATGTAAAATAGAATCGGGGGTAGAAAGAGGTGTACCCTGTTTCTATGAACATAGAGAAAAAGCATGAATAGACCATACTGTGAATAAATAATATAACTTTTTTGAACTTTAAATAATGAATTGAACTGATATCTGAAAAATTAAAGGAAGTCGTATATTGATATACAATCATTCATTCCAACCAGTTATATATCTAATGGAAATATTAATGTTTTGGTTTATCATAAAGAGTGTGTGAGTTTTGCTTCAAAATGATTATGGAAATTCAAAATAATGTGTTTGGAAAGAAGTCTCATGAAAAGACCATTCAAGAAACCCTGACAATACATGTGTTCTGAAGCAAGAAGTGATTAAAGTTGAAAAAAATGCCTATTAATTTGTGAACTTGTGGATAAAATGTATATCCTATGATGTGCAAAAACTGAGGAAACAATAATGTAGCAGTGTCGAATACAAATGAATGACAAATTACATATCATGTCCCATAGGAGTCTACTTGCATTGATTTTAGACTGGGTCAGTTACTGTAGAATAATTAGGATTTGTATGCACAATTCACTGAAGTTAGTTTTCAGTACTAGGAAACAAATATGTATTTCAAGTGGATGAATATTTATGATTATATTCTTGTGAAAAGTTGATTACAAATCCACATACATGAACATGAATGAATTTAGAGAGTGTATATTAGACACATATATTCCATATTTTGAAAAATTTGGAGAGTATATCTATATCTATATCTACATCTATATATATATCTATATCTATCTATCTATCTATCTATATATATATATATATATACACACACACACACGCACACACACACACACACACACACACAACACTCACAGACATTAAAAAGTACCAATATATATGCCAATCGAAATTCATTAGTAAATATATATCATCCACAGATGCAATCATATTTATTTTACTGAACATGAGTTTATGTATAATGTTGTTGTACTAGGACGCTCTCCTATAGGTTGAATTTTCATTTCCAACAGCATTTAGGAGGAGTGAACTCTTCTCACAATTTGTATCTGCCAAGACAGCCACCTCACAAAAATGTACATGTGATACCTGGTAGGATTCTATATATGCATATAAATATACATGTGTGAATAGGCTACAGAAAAGGGAAACAAGAATTCACATATTTGTTAAGTTTAAAAACACATGGAGAATATTTCAATTAAAATTTGACTAGATTTATAACTCCTACCTTATATAATACAAATGTCAAGTCCACCTATACAACATGTCTCCTCTGAAGTGCTTGTATTTCTATTGTGTTGGGTTAATTTTCCCCATTATATTAGGATGAACTGTCTAAGTCTACCAGGTATGGGTTAATGTCAGGGATTCAGTACTTCGAATGGAAAATTTGAAAATGAATCCAATGCGTATGTAAATATATGCTGCACAATTTCCTCCCGCTCTCATCCAGAAGAATGCCTTGACATCACCTTCACCCCAAGTAAGACACAATTAGAGGAGAGGAGTTACAAAATCAGTGAATACATATCTGGAATGGAAAATGCTCAGCAGTTCACAAACTTGGAGGTGGTAGAAAAGTTTCCAAAACTAAGGGACAGGGTAAACACTCCACAAACATGGAGCTCTGCTGGCCTAAAAACTTTTTGAGAAACTCCTCTGAGATTCCGCACTTGAAATATATGTTGTTTTCAGGAGATTTGGCTTCCTTTGTAGTGAGGCTATGAGAGCTGGGTCTGCATCTATGTGACCTGGAGGACATGGTTTCTTATTTTCCAAAGAACTAGATGAAGCAGTGCTGAATCCTCTCTTTGTAGGTTAACTGATGCCACTGGAGACTAAGTGTCTCCCCGTGTGGACTGTGAAGCCATTTGGTCCTCCTCCACTTTTTGTGGTGTTTTTCCTGCTGCACTGTGAGTTTGGTATTTGTTTCACGAAATACTAGGAGCTAAACTGGGATACAGTGCTGGAGGGAGTTGTGTCACGTGTGGTTGGTCAGGGTCTGCAAGAGAATGCACCAACTAGGCTTCTATCTCTCACAGCTTGGCCCATTGCCCCCTTGTCCATATCAACCTGATTCTTCATTTTCCTCTGAATACTCTCCATATAACAAGATGCCTTTACATATAAGGGTCTGCTGGCTGCACCATGTCAGTTACAAGCCCTTTGGAATCCAATGGTAGATCCACATGGCCCTACCACGGATGTTTTATCAAACACCTCCCCACCACTGCTCTAGACCCACTACTCAGCAGGCTAAAACTTACTGGCATCTCTGTTCTACACCATTTTCAAGAAACTCAGTAAATCAAGGCACTGTCTGGTATACTCATAATCAGCAACAGGACATCCAATGTTTCTCCAGTGCCACCTGGTCATAGGAATTTCAAAAATTTCATGGTATTTATCTAGCCATTTTTCAAGCATGAAGTTGGAGGCACTGTGGGTTTCAATTCATGCAGCAAACATTAAATGGTGAGGAAGCTCATTTCAATGAAATCTCTGGAGATGTCTAAAAGGCAAGGCTTCCCAAAGAGTGGACAAAAGGTCACATTAGGCCAGGCCCATTGAGGTCTACAATGTGAGGTCCATGTGTGTTTTGACTCTCAACTATGGCTGCCATTTCTTTAAGAATAAAATCATTTGATATCCTTGCTGAGTTTCCCAGGCCTCTTTGGAAATCCACCCGGGGCCTAGGTCTCAGTTTCCAAGAGCGACTTTCATGCGTGGCCTCTTAAAATCCCAACAAAATTCATGGCAATGCTTCTCTGAGTTCAGTTCCCAAACCCAGTCTCTAAGGGGAATCACACCAGAGTTCAAGCCCACGTGGACACAGTCATTTCTTCCAACTGTCACACAAATGACCAAAATTAAAACTGAAACACTCCCACATGGCCCTCATCTTATTCCATATAGTAACTCATCTTAACCTCTGGCTGGAGGTTTCCATGAGGGGCGCAGCCCAAGACAGTGTCCAAAATAAGCTCGTTTGCCCCTCATTTGCCTAAAGTCAGGGTGGCCTGGACACCGTTTCTGTGAACCAGGAATGATCAAATAAGCCTGCCGTTAATTCTTCTGTGTTTCTCCAATTTGAGGCCTACTGATTTCAGGAATACATTCTTTATGTGATTTAAAGTTATTCGAAAACCCAAGCACCTCTGCAGAGATTTGAAGAACTCATTTGACCCAAAGAATCCCTATTCTCACTTATGGAGTTCAGGATTTTAACAGAGGAAGGCAAGAGAATTCATCCACAATGAAAGATTTTTTGCCTTATGGTTTTGGATGCACGCAGGGGATCATTTTTAGATTCATCAGGTGCTGAGAATCTAAGTCACAGCCACACACATGGCCAAGAGGCTGATTCAGACACATCCTTTCCCAAAGCAATGAAGCCAGAAGCCACAGGTGATGCCCATTCATTTCCATTTGAAAACTGTTTTCTTCAGTTTTCACAAAGGGGTGGCCTGAGGCAAAGACCTTCCTGACATTCAGTGCAACACAACAATAAGTCAGCAAAAGGCCCAAAGCAGGGTTTCTGCACTGAGACTTTCCTGGTCACACTGATATCTGAGTTTTCTGAGATGCTCACCATTCTCTTCAGCTATCCAGTACATGGCCATGTCACAGAGCTTGGAGGTGGTACATATTTTGGACACAAAACCATGAGCCTATTCTGGAGAGTGGCTAGAATTCAGGAAGAAAACAGCAACGAAGAAAGATAGCAGGTGTTGCACATCGATAAGACAAGCTGCAGTCCATTCATATATTGGGCAGGATGAATTATGGGAAGATTTATACTAGACAGGACACCTCCATTAATGAATTCTTTTTAATGTCTACAACAACGGACACATTGGGATACACCGAAACAGAAACACTCGCCTGATCAAACAACTTACTAGAAACTGTCAACTATAAACCAAACAAACAGCCTTTCCTACCTATTCTCAGAACATGAGACAAAACAACAAACCCACACCCACTCCCACAAAGGCACCTCCTTCCCCCAAGTAGGTCTGTGACTATCCGGAGTATCCTCTGACTGGGGGCCATACTATGTTCCCCCGAAATGTCCTGTCTTCTCTCAGATCTTGTTTCCTTGTTCAACTCTTTGTAGTTTTCAGAAAAAAGTGGTGAGCCACTAGCTGCTTTCTCAGGAAAGGTCCATCTTCAGAGTTCTCTTGGCATTAGGCCATCCTCACATCAGTAGGTACCAAGAAAACTGACTCTGTCCTTGGTAAATCCAAACAAGTGAGCCCACTGGGACTGGGACTGGGACTGCCTCTGGGTGCCTGGCCTCTTGGATACAAATTTCAGAGAGTTCCATCACCAAGGAAATGAGGTATGTCACTTTCTTTGGAACTGAATGAGTCACATCCTTGGCAACCACATTGTCCTAACTGTTGCTTCCAAGGGTCCCATGAGATGTAGGCTTCCCCTACTTCCTGTGACACTTTCACAAGGGAGAATGGTATATCAACCATAGGCACCCAGGAACAGCTCTCCACACAGGCCTGGTTTGGTCCATCTTCTCTACAATAAGAAGAGAGAGGCTGATTCAGACACATCCCTTCTTTCTGACCAAGATATTTGCCATGGAAGATGACTTTTGCTCTCTCAGGTCCTTCATACCTGCCTACAACTTCTCCAGGTATCATTTCTGCATGGACCTTTGAGGTTCTCATCAGGTGGAATATCCCCAACTTTCCTGTATTGTAAGAACCACTCTGTCCCTGCTCTTCTGTAAGATGATTGAGGGACCAGTGTATAATTGGGGTTAAAAACAGGTTTGATATGGGTTACGAATGATTCTGTGTGATGAATAATGGTACTGGGAACCTGCAATGCTTACAAAATATAGATGTGAAATATAAGTATGAAAACAGAAATCTTGGTATGATTTGAAGCCCATAAGGGTTCTGCCCTTGATTGGGATACTTAGTTTTGAATTATGTTCTGCAAAGATGTCTCAGATAATTCGATATACAATGGCATAGGACCTTGTAAATTGGATGATTGAATTTAAAAGAGAGCACCCAGTCAAAAAGGGATATTCAGTAGGATTAGGAAGATAGTCGGTAGGTTTAGGAAGAAGAGTGAGTATAGGATTTGGACTAAAAGTTCTTTAGCAATAGACTTTCGGTTATAGAGTGAATGTAAATGTCAGCACATATGAAGAGTCAGTCACTATGTTGAACTGGGGAAAATATGTAGAAAAGCAGAGATCAATAGAAACATTACGAAATCAGGCAAAGTATAAAGTGAGTGATAGAATTAGACATTTTCAACAGGATTGAGTTTGAATATATAAATTAGGAAAAAACAAAAATATAGTCACCAATAGGATTGACAATTGACAGCATTAGGAAACCTGGACATGGATGTTTTTAGAAATCCATGTTCACCTTCCATTTAGGATTTGGTACAATCATAAGTGTGACCTTTCCATTTTTTGTCCAGAATATTACTGTGATAATGAGGTGACATGAGTAATTCTTTCACCATTTCTGGGAGCAATATATTGAAGATGTAAAATCAGAATCGGGGGTACAAAGAGGTGTACCCTGTTTCTATGAACATAGAGAAAAAGCATGAATAGACCATACTGTGAATAAATAATATAACTTTTTTGAACTTTAAATAATGAATTGAACTGATATCTGAAAAATTAAAGGAAATCGTATATTGATATAGAATCATTCATTCCAACCAGTTATATATCTAAACGAAATATTAGTGTTTTGGTTTATCATGAAGAGTGTGTGAGTTTTGCTTCAAAATGACTATGGAAATTCAAAATAATGTGTTTGGAAAGAAGTCTCATGAAAAGACGATTCAAGAAACCCTGACAATACATGTGTTCTGAAGCAAGAAGTGATTAAAGTTGAAACAAATGCCTATTAATTGGTGAACTTGTGGATGAAATGTATATCCTATGATTTGCAAAAACTGAAGAAACAATAATGTACCAGTGTCGAATACAAATGAATGACAAATTACATATCATGTCCCATAGGAGTCTACTTGCATTGATGTTATACTGGGTTGGTTACTGTAGAATAATTAGGATATGTATGCACCATTCACTGAAGTTAGTTTTCAGTACTAGGAAAGAAATATATATTTCAGGTTGATGAATATTTCTGATTATTATCTTGTGAAAAGTTGATTATAAATCCACATACATGAACATGAATGAATTTAGAGAGTGTATATTAGACAAATATATTTCATATTTTGAAAAATTTGGGGAGTATATCTATATCTATATCTATATCTATATCTATATCTATATCCACACACACACACACACACACAACACTCACAGACATTAAAAAATACCAATATAAATGCCAATCGAAATTGATCAGTAAATATATATGATCCACAGATGCAAAAATATTTATTTTGCTGAACATGAGTTTATGTATAATGTTGTTTTACTAGGACGCTCTCCTATAGGTTGAATTTTCATTTCCAACAGCATTTAGGAGGAGTGAACTCTTCTCACAATTTGTATCTGCCAAGACAGCCACCTCACAAAAATGTACGTGTGATACCTGCTAGGATTCTATATATGCATATATATATACATGTGTGAATAGGCTAAAGAAAAGGGAAACAAGAATTCACATATTTGTTAAGTTTAAAAACACATGGAGAATATGTCCATTAAAATTTGAATTCATTTATAACTCCTACCTTATATAATGCAAATGTCAAGTCCAACTATAAAACATGTCTCCTCTGAAGTGCTTGTATTTCTATTGTGTTGGGTTAATTTTCCCCATTATATTAGGATGAATAGTCTGAGTCTACTAGGTATGGCTTAGTGTCAGGAATTCAGCATTTCGAATGGAAAATTGGAAAATGAATCCAATGTGTATGTAAATATATGCTGCACAAATATCCTCCCGCTCTCATCCAGAAGAATGCCTTGACATTACCTTCACCCCAAGTAAGACACAATTAGAGGAAAAGAGTTACAAAATCAGTGAATACATATCTGGAATGTAAAATGCTCAGGAGTTCACAACCTTGGAGGTGGTAGAGGAGTTTGCAAAACTAAGGGACAGGGTAAACACTCCACAAATATGGAGCTCTGCTGGCCTAAAAACTTTTTGATAAACTGCCTCTGAGCTTCCGCCCTTGAAATATATGTTGTTTTCAGGAGATTTGTCTTCCTTTGTAGGGAGACCATCAAAGCTGGGTCTGCATCTATGTGACCTGGAGGACATGGTTTCTTATTTTCCAATGAACAAGATGAAGCAGTGCTGAATCCTCTCTTTGTAGGTAAACTGAGACCACTGGGTACTAAGTGTCTCCCCGTGTGCACACTGAAGCCATTTGGTCCTCCTCCACTTTTTGTGGTGTTTTTGCTGCTGCACTGTGAGTTTGGTATTTGTTTCCCGAAATACTAGGAACTAAACTGGGACACAGTGCTGGAGGGAGTTCTGTCACGTGTGGTGGGTCAGGGTCTGCAAGAGAATGCACCAACTAGGCTTCTACCTCTCACAGCTTGCCCAATTGACTGCATGTCCATATCAACCTGATTCTTAATTTTCCTCTGAAAACTCTCCATATAACAAAATGCCTTTACATATAAGGGTCTGCTGGCTGCACCATATCAGTTACAAGCCATTTGGAATCCAATGGTAGATCCACATGGCAGTACCATGGATGTTTTATCAAACACCTCTCCACCACTGCTCTAGACCCACTACTCAGCAGACTCCAACTTACTGGCATCTCTGTTCTACACCATTTTTATGAAACTCAGTAAATCAAGGCACTGTCTGGTATACTCATGATCGGCAACAGGACATCCAATGTTTCTCCAGTGCCACCTGGTCATTGGAATTTCAAAAATTTCATGGTATTTATTTAGCCATTTTTCAAGCATGAATTTGGAGGCACTGTGGGTTTCAATTCATTCAGCAAACATTAAATGGTGAGGAAGCTCATTTCAATGAAATCTCTGGAGAACCCTCACAGGCAAGGCTTCCCAAAGAGTGAACAAAAGGTCACATTAGGCCAGGCCCATTGAGGTCTACAATGTGAGG
Organism: Callospermophilus lateralis; assembly: GCF_048772815.1. NCBI lineage: Eukaryota > Metazoa > Chordata > Mammalia > Rodentia > Sciuridae > Callospermophilus > Callospermophilus lateralis. The sequence goes on along the minus strand of NW_027514376.1, from coordinate 714,817 downwards.
TCCATGTGTGTTTTGACTCTAAACTATGGCTGCCATTTCTTTAAGAATAAAATCATGTGATATCCTTGCTGAGATTCCCAGGCCTCTGTGGAAATCCACCGGGGCCTAGGTCTCAGTTTCCAAGAGCGACTTTCATGCGTGGCCTCTTAAAATCCCAACAAAATTCATGCCAATGCTTCTCTGAGTTCAGTTTCAAATCCCAGTCTCTAAGGGGAATCACACCAGAGTTCAAGCCTACCTGGACCCAGTCATTTTTTCCAATGCCACACAAATGATCAAAATTAAAATCAAAACACTCCCACATGGCCCTCATCTTTTTCCATATAGTCAATCATCTTAACCTCTGGGTGGAGGTTTCCATGAGGGGCGCAGCCAAAGACAGTGTCCAAAATCAGCTCGTTTGCCCCTCATTTTCCTAAAGTCAGGGTAGCCTGGACACCGTTTCTGTGAACCAGGATTGAACAAATAAGCCTGCCGTTAATACTTCTGTGTTTCTCCAATTTGATGCCTACTGATTTTAGGTATCGATTCTTTAGGTGATTTCGAGTCATGCGAAAACACAAGCACCTCTGCAGGGCTTTGAAGAACTCATTTGACCCAAAGAATCCCTATTCTCATTTGATGGAGTGCAGGAACCTAACAGAGGAAGGAAAGAGACTTCATCCACAATGAATGATATTTTTGCCATTTTGGTTTTGGAAGCTCACATGGGATCATTCTTAAGATCCATCAGGTTCTGTGAATCTAAGTCACAGCCACACACAGGTCCAAGAGGCTGATAAAGACACATCCCTTTCCAAAGCAATTAAGCAAAGAGCCACAGGTGAAGCCCATTCATTTCCATTTGAAAACTGTTTTCTTCAGGCTTCACAAAGGAGTGGCCTGAGGCAAAGACCTTCCTGACATTGAGTGCAACACAACAATAAGTAAGCAAAAGGCCCAAAGCAGGGTTTCTGCACTGAGAATTTCCTGGTCACGCTGATATCTGAGTTGTCTGAGATTCTCGCCATTCTCTTCAGCTATCCAGTACATGGCCATGTCACAGAGCTTGGAGGTGGTACATATTTTGGACACAAATCCATGAGCCTATTCTGGAAAGTGTCCAGAATTCAGAAAGAAAACAACAACTTAGAAAGATAGCAGGTGTTGCACATCGATAAGACAAGCTGCAGTCCTTTCATATATTGGGCAGGATGAATTATGGGAAGATTTATACTAGACAGGACACACCCATTAATGCATTCTCTTTTCTAATGTCTACAACAACGAACACAGGGGGATACACAGAAACAGAAAAACTCGCCGTGTCAAATGACTTACTAGAAACTGTCCATTCCAAACCAAACAAACCGCCTTTCCTATCTATTCTCAGAACATGAGACAAAACAACAAACCCACACCCACTCCCCCAAAGGCACCTCCTTCCCCCAAGTAGGTCTGTGACTATCCGGAGTGTCCTCTGACTGGTGGGCCATACTATGTTCCCCCAAAATGGACTGTCTTCTCTCAGATCTTGTTTCATTGACCAACTCTGTGAAGATGTCAGGAAAAAGTGGTTAGACACTACCTGTTTTCTCAGGAAAAATCCATCTTCACAGCTCTCCTGGCATTTGGCCATCCTCACATCATTAGGTACCAAGAAAACTGACTGTCCTTGGTAAATCCAAACAAGTGAGCCCACTGGGACTGGGACTTGGACTGCCTCTGGGTGCCTGGCTTCTTGGATACCAAGTTCAGAGAGTTCCATCACCAAGGAAATGAGGTATGTCACATTCTTTGGAGCTGAATGAGGTCCCTGCCTTGGCACCCACTTTGTCCAAACAGTTGCTTCCAAGGGTAACATAAGATGGAGGTTGCCCCTACTTCCTGTGACACTTTCATAAGGTAGAATGTATATCAACAATTGGCACCCGGGAACAGCTCTCCACTCATGCCTGGTTTGGTCCATCATCTCTAAAATAAGAAGAGAGAGGCAGATTCAGACACATCCCTTCATCCTGACCAGGTTCTTTTCCATGGAAGAGGACTTTTGCTCTCTCTGGTGCTTCATACCTGCCTACAACTTCTCCAGGTATCATTTGTGCATGGACATTTGAGGTTCTCATCAGGTGGAAGGCCCCCAAATTTTCTGTATTGTAAGAACCACTCTGTCCCTGCTCTTCTGTAAATTGATTGAGGGAACAGTGTATACTTGGGGTTAAAAACAGGTTTCATTTGGGTTAGGAATGATTCTGTGCGATGAATAATGGTATTGGAAACATGCAATATTTACAAGAATATAGAGTTGAAATATAAGTATGAAAACAGAAATCAAGGTATGATTTGAAGCCCAGAATAGTGTTGCCCTTGATTGGGATACTTAGCTTTGAATTATGTTCTGCAAAGTTGTCTCAGATAATTCGATACACAATGGCATAGGACCTTGTAAATTGGATGATTGAATTTAGAAGAGAACATCCAGTCAAAAAGGGATATTCAGTAGGATTAGGAAGATAGTCAGTAGGTTTAGGAAGAAGAGTGAGTATAGGATTTGGACCAAAAGTTCTTTAGCAATAGACTTTCGGTTATAGAGTGAATGTAAATGTCAACACATATGAAGAGTCAGTCAGTATGTTGAACTGGGGAAAATATGTAGAAAAGCCGATATCAATAGAAACATTACGAAATGAGGCAAAGTATAAAGTGAGTGATAGAATTAGACATTTTCAACAGGGTTGAGTTTGAATATATAAATTAGGAAAAAACAAATATGTAGTCACCAATAGAATTGACAATTGACAGCATTAGGCAACCTGGACATAGATGTTTTTAGAAATCCATGTTCACTTTCTATTTAGGCTTTGGTACAATCATAAGTGTGACCTTTCCATTTTTTGTCCAGAATATTACTTGATAATGAGGTGACATGAGTATTTCTTTCACCATTTCTGGGAGCAACATATTGAAGATGTAAAATTAGAATTGGTTGTACAAAGAGGTGTACCCTGTTTGTATGAACATAGAGAAAAAGCATGAATTGACCATACTGTGAATAAATAATATAACTTTTTTGAACTTTAAATAATGCATTGAACTGATATCTGAAAAATTAAAGGAAATCGTATATTGATATACAATCATTAATTCCAACCAGTTATTTATCTAATGGAAATATTAGTGATTTCTTTTATCATGAAGAGTTTGTGAGTTTTGCTTCAAAATGATTATGGAAATTCAAAATAATGTGTTTGGTAAGAAGTCTCATGAAAAGACCACTCAAGAAACCCTGACAATACATGTGTTCTGAAGCAAGAAGTGATTAAAGTTGAAACAAATGCCTATTAATTTGTGAACTTGTGGGTGAATTGTATATCCTATGATGTGCAAAAACTGAAGAAACAATAATGTACCAGTGTCGAATACAAATGAATGACAAATTACATATCATGTCCCATAGGAGTCTACTTGCATTGATGTTAGACTGGGTCAGTTACTGTAGAATAATTAGGATATGTATGCACCATTCACTGAAGTTAGTTTTCAGTACTAGGAAACAAATATGTATTTCAGGTGCATGAATATTACTGATTATAATCTTGTGAAAAGTTGATTATAAATCCACATACATGAACATGAATGAATTTAGAGAGTGTATATTAGACACATACATTTCATATTTTGAAAAATTTGGAGAGTATATCTATATCTATATCTATATCTACACACACACACACACACACACACACACACACACAACACTCACAGGCATTAAAAAGTACCAATATAAATGCCAATCGAAATTCATCAGTAAATATATGTCATCCAGAAATGCAAAAATATTTATTTTACTGAATATGACTTTATGTATAACGTTGTTCGACTAGGACGGTCTCCTATAGGTTGAATTTTTATTTCCAACAGCATTTAGGAGGAGTGAACTCTTCTCACAATTTCTATCTGCTAAGACAGCCACCTCACAAAATGTACGTGTGATACCTGCTAGGATTCTATGTATGCATATATATATATACATGTGTGAATAGGCTAAAGAAAAGGGAAACAAGAATTCACATATTTGTTAAGTTTAAAAACACATGGAGAATATGTCCATTAAAATTTGAATACATTTATAACTCCTACCTTATATAATGCAAATGTCAAGTCCAACTATACAACATGTCTCCTCTGAAGTGCTTGTATTTCTATTGTGTTGGGTTAATTTTCCCCATTATGTTAGGATGAATAGTCTGAGTCTACTAGGTATGGCTTAGTGTCAGGAATTCAGCATTTCGAATGGAAAATTGGAAAATGAATCCAATGTGTATGTAAATATATGCTGCACAAATATCCTCCCGCTCTCATCCAGAAGAATGCCTTGACATTACCTTCACCCCAAGTAAGACACAATTAGAGGAAAAGAGTTACAAAATCAGTGAATACATATCTGGAATGTAAAATGCTCAGGAGTTCACAACCTTGGAGGTGGTAGAGGAGTTTGCAAAACTAAGGGACAGGGTAAACACTCCACAAATATGGAGCTCTGCTGGCCTAAAAACTTTTTGATAAACTGCCTCTGAGCTTCCGCCCTTGAAATATATGTTGTTTTCAGGAGATTTGTCTTCTTTGTAGGGAGACCATCAAAGCTGGGTCTGCATCTATGTGACCTGGAGGACATGGTTTCTTATTTTCCAATGAACAAGATGAAGCAGCGCTGAATCCACTCTTTGTAGGTAAACTGAGGCCACTGGGGACTAAGTTTCTCCCCATGTGGACTGTAAAGCCATTTGGTCCTCCTCCACTTTTTGTGGTTTCTTTGCTGCTGCACTGTGTGTTTGGTATTTGTTTCACGAAATACTAGGAGCTAATCTGGGACAGAGTGCTGGAGGGAGTTCTGTCACCTGTGGTGGGTCAGGGTCTGCTAGAGAATGCACCAAATAAGCTTCGATCTCTCACAGCTTGCCCCATTTCCCCCTTGTCCATATCAACCTGATTCGTAATTTTCCTCTGAAAACTCTGCATATAACAAGATGCTTTTACATATAAGGGTCTGCTGGCTGTACCACGTCAGTTACAAGCCATTTGGAATCCAATGGTAGATCCACATGGCCCTACCACGGATGTTTTATCAAACACCTCCCCACCACTGCTCTAGACCCACTACTCAGCAGGCTCCAACTTACTGCCATCCTATTCTACACCATTTTCATGAAACTCCGTAAATCAAGGCACTGTCTGGTATACTCATGATCAGCAACAGGACATCCAATGTTTCTCCAGTGCCACCTGGTCATAGAAATTTCAAAAATTTCATGGTATTTATCTAGCCATTTTTCAAGCATGAAGTTGGAGGCACTGTGGGTTTCAATTCATTCAGCAAACATTAAATGGTGAGGAAGCTCATTTCAATGAAATCTCTGGAGAACCCTCACAGGCAAGGCTTCCCAAAGAGTGAACAAAAGGTCACATTAGGCCAGGCCCATTGAGGTCTACAATGTGAGGTCCATGTGTGTTTTGACTCTAAACTATGGCTGCCATTTCTTTAAGAATAAAATCATTTGATATCCTTGCTGAGATTCCCAGGCCTCTGTGGAAATCCACCGGGGCCTAGGTCTCAGTTTCCAAGAGCGACTTTCATGCGTGGCCTCTTAAAATCCCAACAAAATTCATGCCAATGCTTCTCTGAGTTCAGTTTCAAATCCCAGTCTCTAAGGGGAATCACACCAGAGTTCAAGCCTACCTGGACCCAGTCATTTTTTCCAATGCCACACAAATGATCAAAATTAAAATCAAAACACTCCCACATGGCCCTCATCTTTTTCCATATAGTCAATCATCTTAACCTCTGGGTGGAGGTTTCCATGAGGGGCGCAGCCAAAGACAGTGTCCAAAATCAGCTCGTTTGCCCCTCATTTTCCTAAAGTCAGGGTAGCCTGGACACCGTTTCTGTGAACCAGGATTGAACAAATAAGCCTGCCGTTAATACTTCTGTGTTTCTCCAATTTGATGCCTACTGATTTTAGGTATCGATTCTTTAGGTGATTTCGAGTCATGCGAAAACACAAGCACCTCTGCAGGGCTTTGAAGAACTCATTTGACCCAAAGAATCCCTATTCTCATTTGATGGAGTGCAGGAACCTAACAGAGGAAGGAAAGAGACTTCATCCACAATGAATGATATTTTTGCCATTTTGGTTTTGGAAGCTCACATGGGATCATTCTTAAGATCCATCAGGTTCTGTGAATCTAAGTCACAGCCACACACAGGTCCAAGAGGCTGATAAAGACACATCCCTTTCCAAAGCAATTAAGCAAAGAGCCACAGGTGAAGCCCATTCATTTCCATTTGAAAACTGTTTTCTTCAGGCTTCACAAAGGAGTGGCCTGAGGCAAAGACCTTCCTGACATTGAGTGCAACACAACAATAAGTAAGCAAAAGGCCCAAAGCAGGGTTTCTGCACTGAGAATTTCCTGGTCACGCTGATATCTGAGTTGTCTGAGATTCTCGCCATTCTCTTCAGCTATCCAGTACATGGCCATGTCACAGAGCTTGGAGGTGGTACATATTTTGGACACAAATCCATGAGCCTATTCTGGAAAGTGTCCAGAATTCAGAAAGAAAACAACAACTTAGAAAGATAGCAGGTGTTGCACATCGATAAGACAAGCTGCAGTCCTTTCATATATTGGGCAGGATGAATTATGGGAAGATTTATACTAGACAGGACACACCCATTAATGCATTCTCTTTTCTAATGTCTACAACAACGAACACAGGGGGATACACAGAAACAGAAAAACTCGCCGTGTCAAATGACTTACTAGAAACTGTCCATTCCAAACCAAACAAACCGCCTTTCCTATCTATTCTCAGAACATGAGACAAAACAACAAACCCACACCCACTCCCCCCAAAGGCACCTCCTTCCCCCAAGTAGGTCTGTGACTATCCGGAGTGTCCTCTGACTGGTGGGCCATACTATGTTCCCCCAAAATGGACTGTCTTCTCTCAGATCTTGTTTCATTGACCAACTCTGTGAAGATGTCAGGAAAAAGTGGTTAGACACTACCTGTTTTCTCAGGAAAAATCCATCTTCACAGCTCTCCTGGCATTTGGCCATCCTCACATCATTAGGTACCAAGAAAACTGACTGTCCTTGGTAAATCCAAACAAGTGAGCCCACTGGGACTGGGACTTGGACTGCCTCTGGGTGCCTGGCTTCTTGGATACCAAGTTCAGAGAGTTCCATCACCAAGGAAATGAGGTATGTCACATTCTTTGGAGCTGAATGAGGTCCCTGCCTTGGCACCCACTTTGTCCAAACAGTTGCTTCCAAGGGTAACATAAGATGGAGGTTGCCCCTACTTCCTGTGACACTTTCATAAGGTAGAATGTATATCAACAATTGGCACCCGGGAACAGCTCTCCACTCATGCCTGGTTTGGTCCATCATCTCTAAAATAAGAAGAGAGAGGCAGATTCAGACACATCCCTTCATCCTGACCAGGTTCTTTTCCATGGAAGAGGACTTTTGCTCTCTCTGGTGCTTCATACCTGCCTACAACTTCTCCAGGTATCATTTGTGCATGGACATTTGAGGTTCTCATCAGGTGGAAGGCCCCCAACTTTCCTGTATTGTAAGAACCACTCTGTCCCTGCTCTTCTGTAAATTGATTGAGGGAACAGTGTATACTTGGGGTTAAAAACAGGTTTCATTTGGGTTAGGAATGATTCTGTGCGATGAATAATGGTATTGGAAACATGCAATATTTACAAGAATATAGAGTTGAAGCCCAGAATAGTGTTGCCCTTGATTGGGATACTTAGCTTTGAATTATGTTCTGCAAAGTTGTCTCAGATAATTCGATACACAATGGCATAGGACCTTGTAAATTGGATGATTGAATTTAGAAGAGAACATCCAGTCAAAAAGGGATATTCAGTAGGATTAGGAAGATAGTCGGTAGGTTTAGGAAGAAGAGTGAGTATAGGATTTGGACCAAAAGTTCTTTAGCAATAGACTTTCGGTTATAGAGTGAATGTAAATGTCAACACATATGAAGAGTCAGTCAGTATGTTGAACTGGGGAAAATATGTAGAAAAGCCGATATCAATAGAAACATTACGAAATGAGGCAAAGTATAAAGTGAGTGATAGAATTAGACATTTTCAACAGGGTTGAGTTTGAATATATAAATTAGGAAAAAACAAATATGTAGTCACCAATAGAATTGACAATTGACAGCATTAGGCAACCTGGACATAGATGTTTTTAGAAATCCATGTTCACTTTCTATTTAGGCTTTGGTACAATCATAAGTGTGACCTTTCCATTTTTTGTCCAGAATATTACTGTGATAATGAGGTGACATGAGTATTTCTTTCACCATTTCTGGGAGCAACATATTGAAGATGTAAAATTAGAATTGGTTGTACAAAGAGGTGTACCCTGTTTGTATGAACATAGAGAAAAAGCATGAATTGACCATACTGTGAATAAATAATATAACTTTTTTGAACTTTAAATAATGCATTGAACTGATATCTGAAAAATTAAAGGAAATCGTATATTGATATACAATCATTAATTCCAACCAGTTATTTATCTAATGGAAATATTAGTGATTTCTTTTATCATGAAGAGTTTGTGAGTTTTGCTTCAAAATGATTATGGAAATTCAAAATAATGTGTTTGGTAAGAAGTCTCATGAAAAGACCACTCAAGAAACCCTGACAATACATGTGTTCTGAAGCAAGAAGTGATTAAAGTTGAAACAAATGCCTATTAATTTGTGAACTTGTGGGTGAATTGTATATCCTATGATGTGCAAAAACTGAAGAAACAATAATGTACCAGTGTCGAATACAAATGAATGACAAATTACATATCATGTCCCATAGGAGTCTACTTGCATTGATGTTAGACTGGGTCAGTTACTGTAGAATAATTAGGATATGTATGCACCATTCACTGAAGTTAGTTTTCAGTACTAGGAAACAAATATGTATTTCAGGTGCATGAATATTACTGATTATAATCTTGTGAAAAGTTGATTATAAATCCACATACATGAACATGAATGAATTTAGAGAGTGTATATTAGACACATACATTTCATATTTTGAAAAATTTGGAGAGTATATCTATATCTATGTCTATATCTACACACACACACACACACACACACACACACACACACAACACTCACAGGCATTAAAAAGTACCAATATAAATGCCAATCGAAATTCATCAGTAAATATATGTCATCCAGAAATGCAAAAATATTTATTTTACTGAATATGACTTTATGTATAACGTTGTTCGACTAGGACGGTCTCCTATAGGTTGAATTTTTATTTCCAACAGCATTTAGGAGGAGTGAACTCTTCTCACAATTTCTATCTGCTAAGACAGCCACCTCACAAAATGTACGTGTGATACCTGCTAGGATTCTATGTATGCATATATATATACATGTGTGAATAGGCTAAAGAAAAGGGAAACAAGAATTCACATATTTGTTAAGTTTAAAAACACATGGAGAATATGTCCATTAAAATTTGAATACATTTATAACTCCTACCTTATATAATGCAAATGTCAAGTCCAACTATACAACATGTCTCCTCTGAAGTGCTTGTATTTCTATTGTGTTGGGTTAATTTTCCCCATTATGTTAGGATGAATAGTCTGAGTCTACTAGGTATGGCTTAGTGTCAGGAATTCAGCATTTCGAATGGAAAATTGGAAAATGAATCCAATGTGTATGTAAATATATGCTGCACAAATATCCTCCCGCTCTCATCCAGAAGAATGCCTTGACATTACCTTCACCCCAAGTAAGACACAATTAGAGGAAAAGAGTTACAAAATCAGTGAATACATATCTGGAATGTAAAATGCTCAGGAGTTCACAACCTTGGAGGTGGTAGAGGAGTTTGCAAAACTAAGGGACAGGGTAAACACTCCACAAATATGGAGCTCTGCTGGCCTAAAAACTTTTTGATAAACTGCCTCTGAGCTTCCACCCTTGAAATATATGTTGTTTTCAGGAGATTTGTCTTCCTTTGTAGGGAGACCATCAAAGCTGGGTCTGCATCTATGTGACCTGGAGGACATGGTTTCTTATTTTCCAATGAACAAGATGAAGCAGTGCTGAATCCACTCTTTGTAGGTAAACTGAGGCCACTGGGGACTAAGTTTCTCCCCATGTGGACTGTAAAGCCATTTGGTCCTCCTCCACTTTTTGTGGTTTTTTTGCTGCTGCACTGTGAGTTTGGTATTTGTTTCACGAAATACTAGGAGCTAATCTGGGACAGAGTGCTGGAGGGAGTTCTGTCACGTGTGGTGGGTCAGGGTCTGCTAGAGAATGCACCAAATAAGCTTCGATCTCTCACAGCTTGCCCCATTTCCCCCTTGTCCATATAAACCTGATTCGTAATTTTCCTCTGAAAACTCTGCATATAACAAGATGCTTTTACATATAAGGGTCTGCTGGCTGTACCACGTCAGTTACAAGCCATTTGGAATCCAATGGTAGATCCACATGGCCCTACCACGGATGTTTTATCAAACACCTCCCCACCACTGCTCTAGACCCACTACTCAGCAGGCTCCAACTTACTGCCATCCTATTCTACACCATTTTCATGAAACTCCGTAAATCAAGGCACTGTCTGGTATACTCATGATCAGCAACAGGACATCCAATGTTTCTCCAGTGCCACCTGGTCATAGAAATTTCAAAAATTTCATGGTATTTATCTAGCCATTTTTCAAGCATGAAGTTGGAGGCACTGTGGGTTTCAATTCATTCAGCAAACATTAAATGGTGAGGAAGCTCATTTCAATGAAATCTCTGGAGAACCCTCACAGGCAAGGCTTCCCAAAGAGTGAACAAAAGGTCACATTAGGCCAGGCCCATTGAGGTCTACAATGTGAGGTCCATGTGTGTTTTGACTCTAAACCATGGCTGCCATTTCTTTAAGAATAAAATCATGTGATATCCTTGCTGAGATTCCCAGGCCTCTGTGGAAATCCACCGGGGCCTCGGTCTCAGTTTCCAAGAGCGACTTTCATGCGTGGCCTCTTAAAATCCCAACAAAATTCATGCCAATGCTTCTCTGAGTTCAGTTTCAAATCCCAGTCTCTAAGGGGAGTCACACCAGAGTTCAAGCCTACCTGGACCCAGTCATTTTTTCCAATGCCACACAAATGATCAAAATTAAAATCAAAACACTCCCACATGGCCCTCATCTTTTTCCATATAGTCAATCATCTTAACCTCTGGGTGGAGGTTTCCATGAGGGGCGCAGCCAAAGACAGTGTCCAAAATCAGCTCGTTTGCTCCTCATTTTCCTAAAGTCAGGGTAGCCTGGACACCGTTTCTGTGAACCAGGATTGAACAAATAAGCCTGCCGTTAATACTTCTGTGTTTCTCCAATTTGATGCCTACTGATTTTAGGTATCGATTCTTTAGGTGATTTCGAGTCATGCGAAAACACAAGCACCTCTGCAGGGCTTTGAAGAACTCATTTGACCCAAAGAATCCCTATTCTCATTTGATGGAGTGCAGGAACCTAACAGAGGAAGGAAAGAGACTTCATCCACAATGAATGATATTTTTGCCATTTTGGTTTTGGAAGCTCACATGGGATCATTCTTAAGATCCATCAGGTTCTGTGAATCTAAGTCACAGCCACACACAGGTCCAAGAGGCTGATAAAGACACATCCCTTTCCAAAGCAATTAAGCAAAGAGCCACAGGTGAAGCCCATTCATTTCCATTTGAAAACTGTTTTCTTCAGGCTTCACAAAGGAGTGGCCTGAGGCAAAGACCTTCCTGACATTGAGTGCAACACAACAATAAGTAAGCAAAAGGCCCAAAGCAGGGTTTCTGCACTGAGACTTTCCTGGTCACGCTGATATCTGAGTTGTCTGAGATTCTCGCCATTCTCTTCAGCTATCCAGTACATGGCCATGTCACAGAGCTTGGAGGTGGTACATATTTTGGACACAAATCCATGAGCCTATTCTGGAAAGTGTCCAGAATTCAGAAAGAAAACAACAACTTAGAAAGATAGCAGGTGTTGCACATCGATAAGACAAGCTGCAGTCCTTTCATATATTGGGCAGGATGAATTATGGGAAGATTTATACTAGACAGGACACACCCATTAATGCATTCTCTTTTCTAATGTCTACAACAACGAACACAGGGGGATACACAGAAACAGAAAAACTCGCCGTGTCAAATGACTTACTAGAAACTGTCCATTCCAAACCAAACAAACCGCCTTTCCTATCTATTCTCAGAACATGAGACAAAACAACAAACCCACACCCACTCCCCCAAAGGCACCTCCTTCCCCCAAGTAGGTCTGTGACTATCCGGAGTGTCCTCTGACTGGTGGGCCATACTATGTTCCCCCAAAATGGACTGTCTTCTCTCAGATCTTGTTTCATTGACCAACTCTGTGAAGATGTCAGGAAAAAGTGGTTAGACACTACCTGTTTTCTCAGGAAAAATCCATCTTCACAGCTCTCCTGGCATTTGGCCATCCTCACATCATTAGGTACCAAGAAAACTGACTGTCCTTGGTAAATCCAAACAAGTGAGCCCACTGGGACTGGGACTTGGACTGCCTCTGGGTGCCTGGCTTCTTGGATACCAAGTTCAGAGAGTTCCATCACCAAGGAAATGAGGTATGTCACATTCTTTGGAGCTGAATGAGGTCCCTGCCTTGGCACCCACTTTGTCCAAACAGTTGCTTCCAAGGGTAACATAAGATGGAGGTTGCCCCTACTTCCTGTGACACTTTCATAAGGTAGAATGTATATCAACAATTGGCACCCGGGAACAGCTCTCCACTCATGCCTGGTTTGGTCCATCATCTCTAAAATAAGAAGAGAGAGGCAGATTCAGACACATCCCTTCATCCTGACCAGGTTCTTTTCCATGGAAGAGGACTTTTGCTCTCTCTGGTGCTTCATACCTGCCTACAACTTCTCCAGGTATCATTTGTGCATGGACATTTGAGGTTCTCATCAGGTGGAAGGCCCCCAACTTTCCTGTATTGTAAGAACCACTCTGTCCCTGCTCTTCTGTAAATTGATTGAGGGAACAGTGTATACTTGGGGTTAAAAACAGGTTTCATTTGGGTTAGGAATGATTCTGTGCGATGAATAATGGTATTGGAAACATGCAATATTTACAAGAATATAGATTTGAAGCCCAGAATAGTGTTGCCCTTGATTGGGATACTTAGCTTTGAATTATGTTCTGCAAAGTTGTCTCAGATAATTCGATACACAATGGCATTGGACCTTGTAAATTGGATGATTGAATTTAGAAGAGAACATCCAGTCAAAAAGGGATATTCAGTAGGTTTAGGAAGATAGTCGGTAGGTTTAGGAAGAAGAGTGAGTATAGGATTTGGACCAAAAGTTCTTTAGCAATAGACTTTCGGTTATAGAGTGAATGTAAATGTCAACACATATGAAGAGTCAGTCAGTATGTTGAACTGGGGAAAATATGTAGAAAAGCCGATATCAATAGAAACATTACGAAATGAGGCAAAGTATAAAGTGAGTGATAGAATTAGACATTTTCAACAGGGTTGAGTTTGAATATATAAATTAGGAAAAAACAAATATGTAGTCACCAATAGAATTGACAATTGACAGCATTAGGCAACCTGGACATAGATGTTTTTAGAAATCCATGTTCACTTTCTATTTAGGCTTTGGTACAATCATAAGTGTGACCTTTCCATTTTTTGTCCAGAATATTACTGTGATAATGAGGTGACATGAGTATTTCTTTCACCATTTCTGGGAGCAACATATTGAAGATGTAAAATTAGAATTGGTTGTACAAAGAGGTGTACCCTGTTTGTATGAACATAGAGAAAAAGCATGAATTGACCATACTGTGAATAAATAATATAACTTTTTTGAACTTTAAATAATGCATTGAACTGATATCTGAAAAATTAAAGGAAATCGTATATTGATATACAATCATTAATTCCAACCAGTTATTTATCTAATGGAAATATTAGTGATTTCTTTTATCATGAAGAGTTTGTGAGTTTTGCTTCAAAATGATTATGGAAATTCAAAATAATGTGTTTGGTAAGAAGTCTCATGAAAAGACCACTCAAGAAACCCTGACAATACATGTGTTCTGAAGCAAGAAGTGATTAAAGTTGAAACAAATGCCTATTAATTTGTGAACTTGTGGGTGAATTGTATATCCTATGATGTGCAAAAACTGAAGAAACAATAATGTACCAGTGTTGAATACAAATGAATGACAAATTACATATCATGTCCCATAGGAGTCTACTTGCATTGATGTTAGACTGGGTCAGTTAATGTAGAATAATTAGGATATGTATGCACCATTCACTGAAGTTAGTTTTCAGTACTAGGAAACAAATATGTATTTCAGGTGCATGAATATTACTGATTATAATCTTGTGAAAAGTTGATTATAAATCCACATACATGAACATGAATGAATTTAGAGTGTGTATATTAGACACATACATTTCATATTTTGAAAAATTTGGAGAGTATATCTATATCTATATCTATATCTACACACACACACACACACACACACACACACACACAACACTCACAGGCATTAAAAAGTACCAATATAAATGATAATCGAAATTCATCAGTAAATATATGTCATCCAGAAATGCAAAAATATTTATTTTACTGAATATGACTTTATGTATAACGTTGTTCGACTAGGACGGTCTCCTATAGGTTGAATTTTTATTTCCAACAGCATTTAGGAGGAGTGAACTCTTCTCACAATTTCTATCTGCTAAGACAGCCACCTCACAAAATGTACGTGTGATACCTGCTAGGATTCTATGTATGCATATATATATATACATGTGTGAATAGGCTAAAGAAAAGGGAAACAAGAATTCACATATTTGTTAAGTTTAAAAACACATGGAGAATATGTCCATTAAAATTTGAATACATTTATAACTCCTACCTTATATAATGCAAATGTCAAGTCCAACTATACAACATGTCTCCTCTGAAGTGCTTGTATTTCTATTGTGTTGGGTTAATTTTCCCCATTATATTAGGATGAATAGTCTGAGTCTACTAGGTATGGCTTAGTGTCAGGAATTCAGCATTTCGAATGGAAAATTGGAAAATGAATCCAATGTGTATGTAAATATATGCTGCACAAATATCCTCCCGCTCTCATCCAGAAGAATGCCTTGACATTACCTTCACCCCAAGTAAGACACAATTAGAGGAAAAGAGTTACAAAATCAGTGAATACATATCTGGAATGTAAAATGCTCAGGAGTTCACAACCTTGGAGGTGGTAGAGGAGTTTGCAAAACTAAGGGACAGGGTAAACACTCCACAAATATGGAGCTCTGCTGGCCTAAAAACTTTTTGATAAACTGCCTCTGAGCTTCCGCCCTTGAAATATATGTTGTTTTCAGGAGATTTGTCTTCCTTTGTAGGAGACCATCAAAGCTGGGTCTGCATCTATGTGACCTGGAGGACATGGTTTCTTATTTTCCAATGAACAAGATGAAGCAGCGCTGAATCCACTCTTTGTAGGTAAACTGAGGCCACTGGGGACTAAGTTTCTCCCCATGTGGACTGTAAAGCCATTTGGTCCTCCTCCACTTTTTGTGGTTTTTTTGCTGCTGCACTGTGAGTTTGGTATTTGTTTCACGAAATACTAGGAGCTAATCTGGGACAGAGTGCTGGAGGGAGTTCTGTCACGTGTGGTGGGTCAGGGTCTGCTAGAGAATGCACCAAATAAGCTTCGATCTCTCACAGCTTGCCCCATTTTCCCCTTGTCCATATCAACCTGATTCGTAATTTTCCTCTGAAAACTCTGCATATAACAAGATGCTTTTACATATAAGGGTCTGCTGGCTGTACCACGTCAGTTACAAGCCATTTGGAATCCAATGGTAGATCCACATGGCCCTACCACGGATGTTTTATCAAACACCTCCCCACCACTGCTCTAGACCCACTACTCAGCAGGCTCCAACTTACTGCCATCCTATTCTACACCATTTTCATGAAACTCCGTAAATCAAGGCACTGTCTGGTATACTCATGATCAGCAACAGGACATCCAATGTTTCTCCAGTGCCACCTGGTCATAGAAATTTCAAAAATTTCATGGTATTTATCTAGCCATTTTTCAAGCATGAAGTTGGAGGCACTGTGGGTTTCAATTCATTCAGCAAACATTAAATGGTGAGGAAGCTCATTTCAATGAAATCTCTGGAGAACTCTCACAGGCAAGGCTTTCCAAAGAGTGGTCAAAAGGTCACATTAGGCCAGGCCCATTGAGGTCTACAATGTGAGGTCCATGTGTGTTTTGACTCTCAACTATGGCTGCCATGTCTTTAAGAATAAAATCATGTGATATCCTTGCTGAGATTCCCAGGCCTCTTTGGAAATCCACCCGGGGCCTAGGTCTCAATTTCCAAGAGCGACTTTCATGCGTGGCCTCTTGAAATTCTAACAAAATTCATGGCAATGCTTCTCTGAGTTCAGTTCTAAAACCCAGTCTCTAAGGGGAATCACACCAGAGTTCAAGCCCACGTGGACCCAGTCATTTTTTCCAATGCCACACAAATGACCAAAATAAAAACCGAAACATTCCCACATGGCCCTCATCTTATTCCATATAGTAACTCATCTTAACCTCTGGCTGGAGGTTTCCATGAGGGTCACAGCCATAGACAGTGTCTAAAATCAGCTCGTTTTCCCCTGATTTGCCTAAAGTCAGGGTGGCCTGGACACCGTTTCTGTGAACCAGCAATGATCAAATAAGCCTGCCGTTAATTCTTCTGTGTTTCTTCAATTTGAGGCCTACTGATTTCAGGAATAGATTCTTTATATGATTTAAAGTTATTCGAAAACCCAAACACCTCTGCAGAGATTTGAAGAACTCATTTGACTCAAAGAATCCCTATTCTCACTAGATGGAGTTCAGTAACCTAACAGAGGAAGGCAAGAGACTTCATCCACAATGAATGATTTTTTGCCCTTATGGTTTTGGATGCACGCATGGGATCATTCTTTAGATTCATCGGGTGCTGAGAATCTAAGTCACAGCCAAACACATGGCCAAGAGGCTGATTCAGACACATCCATTCTCAAAGCAATGAAGCCAGAAGCCACAGGTGATGCCCATTCATTTGTATTTGAAAACTGTTTTCTTCAGGTTTCACAAAGGGGTGGCCTGAGGCAAAGACCTTCCTGACATTCAGTGCAACACAACAATTAGTAAGCAAATTGCCCAAAGCAGGGTTTCTGCACTGAGACTTTCCTGGTCACACTGATATCTGAGTTTTCTGAAATGCTCGCCATTCTCTTCAGCTATCCATTACATGGACATGTCACAGAGCTTGGAGGTGGTACATATTTTGGACACAAAACCATGAGCCTATTCTGGAGAGTGGCCAGAATTCAGGAAGAAAACAGCATCTTAGAAAGATAGTAGGTGTTGCACATCGATAAGACAAGCTGCAGTCCATTCATATATTGGGCAGGATGAATTATGGGAAGACTTATACTAGACAGGACACATCAATTAATGCATTCTCTTTTTAATGTCTACAACAACGGACACATTGGGATACACCGAAACAGAAACACTCGCCTTGTCAAACAACTTACTAGAAACTGTCCACTACAAACCAAACAAACCGCCTTTCCTACCTATTCTCAGAACATGAGACAAAACAACTTACCCACACCCACTCCCACAAAGGCACCTCCTTACCCCAAGTAGGTCTGTGACTATCCGGAGTTTCCTCTGACTGCGGGCAATACTATGTTCCCCCGAAATGTCCTGTCTTCTCTCAGATCTTGTTTCCTTGTTCAACTCTGTGTAGTTGTCAGGAAAAAGTGGTTAGCCACTACCTGCTTTCTCAGGAAAGGTCCCTCTTTAGAGTTCTCCTGGCATTAGGCCATCCTCACATCAGTAGGTACCAAGAAAACTGACTCTGTCCTTGGTAAATCCAAACAAGTGAGCCCACTGGGACTGGGACTGGGACTGCCTCTGGGTGCCTGGTTTCTTGGATACAAATTTCAGAGAGTTCCATCACCAAGGAAATGAGGTATGTCACATTCTTTGGAACTGAATGAGGTCACTGCCTTGGCAACCACTTTGTCCTAACTGTTGCTTCCAAGGGTCCCATGAGATGGAGGCTTCCCCTACTTCCTGTGACACTTTCACAAGGTAGAATGGTATATCAACCATAGGCACCCAGGAACAGCTCTCCACACAGGCCTGGTTTGGTCCATCTTCTCTACAATAAAAAGAGAGAGGCTGATTCAGACACATCCCTTCATCCTGACCAGGTTATTTGCCATGGAAGATGACATTTGCTCACTCAGGTCCTTCATACCTGCCTACAACTTCTCCAGGTATCATTTCTGCATGGACCTTTGAGGTTCTCAGCAGGTGGAAGATCCCATAATTTCCTGTATTGTAAGAACCACTCTGTCCCTGCTTTTCTGTAAAATGAGATTGAGGGAAGAGTGTGCGCTTAGGGTTAATAACAGGTTTGATTTGGGTTATGAATCATTCTGTGTGATGAATAATGGTATTGGGAACTTGTGATATTTACAAGAATATAGATGTGAAATAAAAGTATGAAAACAAAAATCTAGGTATGATTTGAAGCCCAGAAGGGTTTTCCCCTTGATTGGGATACTTAGCTTTGAATTATGTTCTGCAAAGATGTCTCAGATAATTCGATATACAAGGGAGTAGGACCTTGTACCTATGATGATTGAATTTAGAAGAGAACATCCAGGCAAAAAGTGATAATCGTTAGGATTAGGAAGATAGTCGATAGCTTTAGGAAGAAGAGTGAGTATAGGATTTGGACCAAATGTTCTTTACCAGTAGGGTTTCGGTTATGGAGTGAATGTAGATGTCAGTACATATGAAGAGTCAGTCACTATGGTGAACTGGGGAAAATATGTAGAAAAGCAGATATCAATAGAATCATTACAAAATCAGGCAAAGTATAAAGTGAGTGATAGAATTAGTCATTTTCAACAGGGTTGAGTTTGAATATATAAATTAGATGGAAACAAATATGTAGTCACCAACAGGATTGACAATTGATAGCATTAGGCAACCTGGACATGGATGTTTTTAGTAATCTATGTTCACTTTCCATTTAGGCTTTGGTACAATCATAATAGTGACCTTTCCATTTTTTTGTCCAGAATATTACTGTGATAATGAGGTGACATGAGTATTTCTTTCACCATTTCTGGGAGCAATATATTGAATATTTAAAATTAGAATTGGGGGTACAAAGAGGTGTACCCTGTGTCTATGAACATAGAGATAAAGCATGAATAGAACATACTGTGACTAAATAATACAACTTTTTTGAACTTTAAATAATGAATTGAATTGATATCTGAAAAATTAAAGGAAATCATATATTGATACACAATCATTCATTCCATCCAGTTATATATCTCATGGAAATATTAGTGTTTTGGTTTATCATGAAGAGTGTGTGAGTTTTGCTTCAAAAGTGATTATGGAAATCTAAAATAATGTGTTTGGAAAGAAGTCTCATGAAAAGACCTGTCAAGAAACCCTGACAATACTTGTGTTCTGAAGCAAGAAGTGATTAAAGTTGAAACAAATGCCTATAAATTTGTGAACTTGTGGATGAAGTGTATAACTTAAAATGTGCAAAAACTGAAGAAATAATAATGTACCATTGTTGAATACATATGAACGTGAAATTACATATCATGTCCCATAGGAGTCTACTTGCATTGATGTTAGACTGGGTCATTTTCTGTAGAATAATGAGGATTTGTATGCCCCATTCACTGAAGTTAGTTTTCAGTACTAGGAAACAATTATGTATTTCAGGTGGATGAATATTTCTGATTATAATCTTGTGAAAAGTTGATTATAAATCCACATACATGAACATGAATGAATTTAGAGGGTTTACATTAGACACATATATTTTATATTTTGAAACATCTGCAGAGTGTACAGATATATTATACACACACACACAAAAAAAAAACACTCACATACATTTAATAGTAGCAATATATATGCGAATCGAAATTCATCAGTAAATATATATCATCCACAGATGCAAAAATATTTATTTTACTGAACATGAATTTATGCATAATGTTCTTCTACTAGGAAGGTCCCCTATAGGTTGAATTTTCACTTCCAACAGCGTTTAGGAGGAGTGAACTCTTCTCACAGTTTGTATATGCCATGTCAGCCACCTCAAAAATGTACGTGTGATACCTGGTAGGATTCTATATGTGCATATAAATATACAAGTGTGAATAGGCTAAAGAGAAAGGGAAACAAGAATTCTCGTATTTTTTAAGTTTAAAAACTCAGGGAGAACTTCTTCAATTAAAAATTGACTAGATTTATAACTTTTACCTTATATAATGCAAAACGCAAGTCCAACTATACAACATGCCTCCAATGAACTGCTTGTATTTCTATAGGTTTGGCTTATTTTTCTCTATCATATTAGGATGAGTTGTCTGAGTCTAGTAGGTATGGGTTAGTGTCAGGGATTCAATATTTCAAAATGAAAATTGGAAAATGAATCCAATTTGTATGCATATATATGCTGCACAAATATCCTCCCACTCTCATCCAGAACAATGCCTTGACATTACCTTCACCCCAAGTAAGACAAAATTAGAGGAGAAGAGTTAGAAAATCAGTGAACACATATCTGGAATGGAAAATGCTCAGGAGTTCACAACCTTGGAGGTTGTAGAGGAGTTTCCAAAAGCAAGGGATAGGGTAAACACTCCACAAACATGGAGCTCTGCTGGCCTAAAAGCTTTTTGAGAAACTGCCTCTGAGATAGGGCACTTGAAATATATGTTGTTTTCAGGAGATTTGGCTTTCTTTGTAGTGAGACCATCAAAGCTGGGTCTGCATCTATGAGACCTGGAAGACATTGTTTCTGATATTTCAATGAACATGAGGCAGCAGTGCTGATATTTTTCTTTTTAAGTAAACTGTGGCCTCTGGGGTCTAAGTGTCTCCCCGTCGAACTGTGAAGCCATTTGGCCCTCCTACACTTTTTGTGGGGTTTTTGCTGCTGCACTGGTAGTTTGGTATTTGCTTCATAAATTAGAAGGAGTTCAACTGGGACACAGTGCAGGAGGGAGTTCTATCACGTGTGGTGGGTCAGGGACAGCATAAAAATGCACCAACCAATCTTCTATCCCTCAAAGCTTGCCCCATTGCATCCTTGTCCATAGCAACCTGATTCTGAACATTGCCCTGAATCCTCTCCATATAACAAGATGCCTTTACTTATAAGGGTCTGCTGACTGCACCATGTAAGCCACAAGCCATTTGTAAGCCAATGGAAGATCCAAATTGCTCCAACACAGAAGTTTTATCACACTCCTGCCCACCACAACTCTAGGCCCACTTCTCAGGAGGCTGCAACTTACTGGGACCTCTGTTCTACACCATTTTCATAAAACCCAGTCAAGCAAGGCACTGTCAGGTACATCCATGATCAGCAGCAGGACATCCAAAGGTTCTCTAGTGCAACCTAGTCGTGGGAATTTCAAAAAATTCACGGTATTTATCTAGAAATTTTTCAAGGATGAAGTTGGAGGCACTGTGGGTTTCAATTTATTCAGGAACCATTAAATGGAGAGAAAGATTATTTCAATGAAAGCTCTGGAGAACCCTCACAGGCAAGGCTTCTCAAAGAGTGGACAAAAGGTCACATTTAGCCAGGCCCATTGAGGTCTACAATGTGAGGTCCATGTGTGTTTTGACTCTCAAATATGGCTGCCAAGTCTTTCGAATGAAATCATGTGATACCTTGGCTGAGATTCCCAGTTCTCTGTGCAAAGCCACTCTGGCGCTAGTTCTCAGTTTCCAAGGGTGACTCTCATACATGGCCTCTTTAATCCCAACACAATACATGGCAATACTTTTCTGAGGTCAGATTCTGAACTCAGTCTCTAAGGGGAATCACACCAAAGTTCAAGCCCAGGTAGACCCAGTTATGTCTTCCAACTGCCACACAAATATCCACAATTAAATCCAAAACACTCCCACATGTCACTCATCTTTTCTAAATACACACTCATCATAACCTCTGGCTGGAGGTTTCCATGAGGGGTGCGGCCCAAGACAGTGTCCAAAATAACCACCCTTGCCCCTCATTTGCCTAAAATCAGGATGGCCTGGACATCCTCCCAGTGAACCAGGAGTGATCAAATTGGCCGGCCATTAAGATGGCACTGCTTCTCCAATTTGAAGCCTACTGACTGTGGGGCTTAGAGTCTTTATGTGATTTGGAGTCATGATAAAAATCAAGCACTTATGGGCTATCCTCTGCAGGGTTTTGAGGAACGCATTTGAACCAAATGATCACTATTCTCACTTGATGAAGGTCAGGAACCTTACAGAGGAATGTGAGAGACTTCATCCAAAATGAATGCTCTTTTGTCCATTTTGGTTTTGGATGCACACATGGGATCTTTCTTTAGATCCATCAGGTGCTAAAAATCTAAGCCGCAGCCTCACAGAGGGCCAAAAAGCTGATTCAGACACATCCCTTTCCAAAGCAATTAAGCAAAGAGCCAGAGGTGATGCCCTTTCATTTCTGTTTGAAAACTATTTCTTTTGGCTCTACAAAGGTGTGGCCTGAGGCAAAGATGTTCCGGACATTCAGGGCAACAGAACAATTGGTAAGCAAAAGGCCCAAAGCAGGTTTCTCCATTAGAATTTTCTGGTCACACTCATATCTGAGTTTTCTGAGATGCTCCCATTCCCTTCAGCTATCCAGTACATGGCCAAGTCTCAGAGCTTGGAGGTGGTACATATTTTGGACACAAAAAAATGAGCCTATTCTGGAAATTGGCCAGGATTCAGGAAGAAAACAGGAACTTAGCAAGATTGTAGGAGTTGCCCACGCATAAGTCAAGCCACAGTCCATTCATAAATTGGGCAAGATGAATCTTGGGAAGCTTTCTACTAGTCAGAACACATACAATGATTCATTCTCTTTTCTAATGTCTAAAACCCCGGACACAGTGGGATACACAGACATAGAGACACTGGCCTTGTCAAACGACTTACCAGAAACAGTTCACTCCAAAACAAATAAAGTGCCTTTCCTACCTATTCTCAAAACATGAGACAAAACCTCAAACCTACACCCACACACACAAAGGCAGCTCCTTCCCCCAAGTAGGTCTGTGACTATCAGGAGTGTCCTCTGACTGGTGGGCCATACTATGTTCTGATGAAATCGCCTGTCCTGTGTCAGATATGGTCTCATTGGCCCAATCTGTGAAGTTGTCACTAGCCAGCTGTGAGCCACTACCTGCTTTCTCAGGAAAGGCCTCTCTTCAGAGCTTTCCTGACATTTGTCCATCCTCACATCAGTAGGTACTCAGAAAGACTGACTCTGTCCTTGTTAAATCCAAACAAGTGAGACCACTGGGACTGGGAATGGGACTGGCTCTGCGTGCCTGGCTTCCCGGATCCCAAGTTCAGAGAGTTTCATCACCAAGGAAGTGAGGTGAGATTAATCTCTTCAGGAATTTAATGAGGTCACTGCCTTGGCAACCACTTTGTCCTAACAGTTGCTTCCAATAGTACTATGAGATGGAGGCAGCCCTTACTTCCTGTGACACTTTCAAAAGTTAGAATGGTATATCAACCATAGGCACCCAGGAACAGCTCTCCACACATGCCTGGTATGGTCCATCTTCTCTACATTAAGAAGAGAGAGGCTTATTCAGACAAAACCCTTCATCTTGGAAAGGTTGTTTGAGATGGAAGATAACTTTTTCTCTCTCAGGTCCTTCATAGCTGCCTAATCTTCTCCAGGGATCAAACCTGCATGGACCTTTGAGGTTCTCAGCAGGAGGCAGATCCCCTACATTCCTGTATTGTAAGATGAACTCTGTCCCTGCTCTTCTGTAAAGTTAGTTTGAGGGAAGAGTGTATGGTTAGGGTTATTAACATGTTTGATTTGGATTACGAATCCTTCTGCAGGATGATTAATAGTATTGGGAACCTGTGATATTTATAAGATTATAGAGGTGAAATATAAGTATGAAAACAGAAATGTTGGTAAGATTTGAAGCCCAGAAGGGCATTAGGCCCTTGATTGGGATACTTAGCTTTTAATTACGTTCTACACAGATGTCTCAGATAAATTGATAATCAATGGCATAGGACCTTATACCTTGGATGTTTGATTTTAGAAGAGAACATCCACTCAAATTGAGATAGTCGGTGGGATTAGGAAGATAGTCGGTAGGTTTATAAAAAAAGAGTGAGTATAAAAATTGGACAAAAAGTTCTGTAGCATTAGGGTTTCGGTTATAGAGTGAATATAAATGTCAGCACATGTGAAGAGTCAGTCACAATGATTAACTGGGGAAAATATGTAGGAAGGAAAATATCAATAGAGACATTACGAAATGAGGCAATTATATAGTGAGTGATAGGATTAGACATTTTCAACAGGGTTGAGATTGAATACATAATCTTAGGAAGAAACAAATATGTAGTCACCAATAGGAATGACATTTGAAAGCATTAGGCAACCTGGACATGGATGTTTTTAGTAAGCCATGTTCACTTTCAATTTAGGATTTGGTACAATCATAAGTGTGACCTTTGCATTTTGTGCCCAGAAAATTATTGTGATCAAATATATATGTAGATCATATGATGTGTGTATTTCTTCCACCATTTCTGGGAGCAATATTTGAGGACACATAAATTAGTATTGTGGGTACCAAGTGGTGTACCCTGTGTCAATGAATATAGAGATAATGCATGAATAGACAATAGTGTGAATAAATAATATAACTTTTTTCTCTTTAAATAATGGATTGAATTGATATCTTAAAATATATAGGAAATCATATATTGACATACAATCATTCACTCCAACCAGTTACATATATAATGGTAATCTTAGGGTTATTGTTTATCATGAAGTGTGTGTGAGTTTTGTTTCAAAAGTGTTTATGGAAATCGGAAATAATGTGTTTGGAAAGAAGTCTCATGAAAAGACCAGTCAAGAAATATGGAGGAATCCATGTGTTCTGAAGCTGGAATTGATTGAAAGTGAAACAAATGCCTATAACTTTCCTAAATTGTGGATGAAATATATATCCTGTGATGTGCATAAACTGATGAAATAGTAATGTACCAGTGTTGAATAAAAATGAAGGTCAAAGTACACATCATGTCCCATAGGAATCTACTTGCATTGATGTTAAACTGGGTCAGTTACTGTAGAAATATTAGGATTGCATGCATTATTCACCATAGTTAGTTTTATTTCATTTTTATTTATGGTTGTTCAAAACATTACATAGTTGTTGTTATAACATATTTCACACTTTGATTCAAGTGCGTTATAAACTCCCATTTTTACCCCGTGTACAGATTACAGAATCACATCAGTTACACATCTATTGATTCACATATTGCCATACTAGTGTCTATTGAATTCTGCTGCCTTTTCTATCCTCTACTATCGCCCCTCCCCTCCCCGCCCCTCCCCTCTTCTCTCTCTACCCCCTCTACTGTAATAAATTTGTCCCCCTTGTATTATTTTTCTCTTTCCCCTCACTTTCTCTTGTATGTAATTTTGTATAACCCTGAGGGTCTCCTTCCAATTCCATGCAATTTTCCTTCTCTCTCCCTTTCCTTTCCACCTCTCATCCCTCTTTAATGTTAATCATCTTGTCATGCTCTTCGTCTCTCCTCTGTTCTTAGTTACTCTCCTTATATCAAAGATGACATTTGGCATTTGTTTTTTAAGGATTGGTTAGCTTCACTTAGCATAATCTGCTCTAATGCCATCCATTTCCCTCCAAATTCTATGATTTTTTTTTTATTTTTCAATGCAGAGTAATACTCCATTGTGTATAAATGCCACAGTATTTTATCCATTCTTTCATTGAAGGTTATCTAAGTTGGTTTCACAGTCTTGCTGTTGTGAATTGTTCTGCTATGAACATCGATGTAGCAGTGTCCCTGTAGCATGCTGTTTTTAGGTCTTTAGTGAATAGACTGAGTAGGGGAATAGCTGGGTCAAATGGTGATTCCATTCCCAGCTTTCCAAGAAATTTTCATACTGCTTTCCAAATTGGCTGCACCAATTTGCAGTCCCACCAGCAATGTAGAAGTGTACCTGTTTCCCCACATCATTGCCAGAACTTGTTGTTTGACTTCATAATGGCTGCCAATCTTACTGGAGTGAGATGGTATCTTAGGGTGGTTTCGATTTGCATTTCTCTGACTGCTGGAGATGGTGAGCATTTTTTCATGTACTTGTTGATTGATTGTAAGTCCTCATCTGATAAGTGTCTGTTGAGGTTCTCAGCCCATTTGTTGATTGGGTTATTTGTTATCTTATTGTCTAATTTTTTGAGTTTTTTGTATACTCTGGATATTAGGGCTCTATCTGAAGTGTGAGGAGTAAAGATTTCTTCCCAGGATGTAGGCTTCCTATTTACCTCTCTTATTGTTTCTTTTGCTGAGAAAAAACTTTTTAGTTTGAGTAAGTCCCATTTGTTGATTCTACTTATTAACTCTTGTGCTATGGGTGTCCTATTGTGGAATTTGGAGCCCGACCCCACAGTATGTACATTGTAAGCAAATTTTTCTTCTATCAGACACTGTGTCTCTGATTTGATATCAAGCTCCTTGATCCATTTTGAGTTAACTTTTGTGCATGGCAAGAGAAAGGGATTCAGTTTCAATTTGTTACATATGGATTTCCAGTTTTCCCAACACCATTTGTTGAAGATGCTATCCTTCCTCCATTGCATGCTTTTAGCCCCTTTATCAAATATAAGATAGTTGTAGTTTTGTGGATTGGTTTCTGTGTCGTCTATTCAGTACCATTGGTCCACAAGCCTGTTTTGGTACCAGTACCATGCTATTGTTGTTACTATTGCTCTGTAGTATAGTTTGAAGTCTGGTATCGCTCTACCGCCTGATTCACACTTCCTGCCTAGCATTGTTTTTGCTATTCTGGAACTTTTATTTTTCCATATGTATTTCATGATTGCTTTCTTTATTTCTACAAGAAATGCCTTTGGGATTTGATTGGCATTGCATTAAACCTATAGAGAAATTTTGGTAATATCACCATTTTGATGATGTTAGTTCTGCCTTTCCATGAACAGGGTATATTTTTACATCTTCTAAGATCTTCTTATATTTCTCTCTTTAGGGTTGTGTAGTTTTCATTGTATGAGACTTTCCCCTCTTTTGTTAGGTTGATTCCCATCTTTTTTTTTTAGGATATTGTGAATGGAGTGGTTGTTCTCATTTTCATTTCAGAGGATTTGTCCCTGATATAGAGGAATGCCTTTGATTTATGCGTGTTGATTTTATATCCTGCCACTTTGCTGCATTCATTTATTAGCTCTATTAGTTTCTTTGTAGACCCTTTTGGGTCTGCTAGGTATAGAATCATGTCATCTGCAATAGTAATAATTTAAGTTGTTCTTTTCCTATTTTTATGCCTTTAATTTCTTCCGTCTGTCTAATTGCTCTGGCCAGTGTTTCGAGAACTGTATTGAACAGAAGTAGTGAGAGAGGGCATCCCATTCTTGTTCCAGATTTTAGAGGGAATGCCTTCAATTTTTCTAGATTCAGAATGATGCTAGCTTGAGGATTAGCATAGATTGCTTTTACAATATTGAGGTATGATCCTGTTATTCCTAGTTTTTCTAGAGTTTTGAAGATAAAGGGATGCTGTACTTTGTCGAATGCTTTTTGTGCATCTATCGAGATGATCATATGGTTCTTATTTTTAAGTCTATTGATGTGGTGAATAACATTTATTGATTTTCGTATATTGAACAAGCCTTGTATTCCATGGATGAATCCTACTTGATCATGGTGCACAATTTTTTTAATATGTTTTTGTATCTGATTCACCAGAATTTAATTAGGGATTATTGCATTTAGATTCCTTAGGGATATTGGTCTGTAGTTTTCTTTGTTTGAAGTGTTTATGTCTGGTGTAGAAATCAGGGTGATATTGGCCTGGTAGAATGAATTTGGAAGATCTCCCTCTTTTTCAATTTCCTGAAATAGCTTGAAAAGTATTGGTATTAGTTCATATTTAAAGGGTTTGTAAAACTCTGCTGTATACCCATACTGTCCTGGTCTTTTCTTAGTTGGTAATCTTTGGATGGTTTCTTCTATTTCCTCAATTGATACTGGTCTGTTTAGGTTGTCTATATCCTCCTGACTCAATCTGGACAGATCATATGACTTAAGAAATTTTTCGATGCTTTCACTATCTTCTATTATATTGGAGTATAACGAATCAAATTAATTTCTGATTATCTTCTGTATTTCAGAAATATCTGCTGTGATTGCCAGGGGGTGACAAATAACTTGTGTAGATTGATACAGCCGGAATGGAAGCCGTTTATTGTAGCATCTGAGCGATATTTATACATTTTATATAGCTTATCTAATTAGCATAAAATAGATCCAGCAGTGAACCAATAAGGAATCTCCACACTTAATGGCTTGCTTTTGTTACTTCACAAACCACTCTCTATGGCATTTTTCCAGGCGCCATCCAGACTTGTTTACAGACCCTAACATTTCTCTGGCAAAATACCAGGTGCCATCCTGACTTGTTTATATACCTTAACATGTGATGTTGCCCTTTTCATCCCGTATGCTAGTAATTTGAGTTTTCTCTCTTCTTCTCTTCATTAGCATGGCTAAGGGTCTGTCGATTTTATTTATTTTTTCAAAGAACCAACTTTTAGTTTTCTCAATTTTTTCAATTGTTTCTTTTGTTTCGATTTCATTAATTTCAGCTTTGATTTTAATTAAATCTTACCTTCTACTTATTTTGCTGTTGTTTTCCTCTTCTTTTTCTAGGATTCTGAGATGAAGTATGACATCATTTATTTGTTTTGTTTTTTTTTTCTTTTTTTAAGGAATGAAATCCAAGCAATGAATTTTCCTCTTAGAACGGATTTCAGTGTGTCCCATAGATTCTGATATGTTGTGCCTGTGTTTTCATTTATCTCTAAGAATTTTTTAATTTCCTCCTTGATGTCTTCTATAACCCATTGATCATTCAGTAACCTATTGTTCATTCTCCAAGTGATGCATGATTTTTCCTTCCTTCGTTTATCATTGATTTTTAGTTTATATTAGATTATGATCAGATAAGATGCATGGTATTATCTCTACTTCTTTATATTGTCTAAGAATTGCCCTGTGACATAATATATGATCTATTTTTGAGAAGGATCCATGTGCTGCTGAGGAAAAATGTAACTGCTTGATGTTGAGGAGTATATTCGATATATGTCAATTAAGTCTAGGTTATTAATTGTGTTATTGAGTTCTATAGTTTTCTATTTCAACTTTTGTTTGGAAGACCTGTCCAGTGGTGAGAGAGGTGTGTTGAAGTCTCCCATGATTATTGTATGGTGGTCTATTAGACTCTTGATCTTGAGAAAAGTTTGTTTGATGGACATAGCTGCACCATTGTTTGGGGCATATATATATTTATAATGGTTATGTCTTGTTGGTGTATGGTTCTCTTGAGCAGTATGTAGTGTCCCTCTTTATCCCTTTTGATTAACTTTGGCTTGAAATCTATTTTATTTGATATGAGTATGGACACTCCTGCTTGTTTCCGAAGTCCATATAAGTGATATGATTTTTCCCAACCTTTCACCTTCAGTCTATGTATGTCTTTTCCTATCAAATGCGTCTCCTGTAGGCAGCATATTATCGGGTCTTGTGTTGTGATCCATTCTACTAGCCTGTGTCTCTTAATTGGTGAGTTTAAGCCATTAACATTTACGGTTATTATTGAGATAATGGTTGTTCTTCCAGCCCTATTTGTTTATTTATGTTATTAAACATGGATTGTTTTCTACATTGTTTATTTCCCCCTTTTACTGTACTACCTCCCACTGTTGGTTTTTATTGTTATTTTCCATTTCCTCTTCCTGTAATATTTTGCCGATGATGTTTTGAAGAGATGGTTTTCTAGCTACAATTTATTTTAACTTTTTTTTTAACATAGAAGGTTATGATTTTATCTTCCATCCTGATGCTTAATTTCACTGGATACACAATTCTTGGTTGGAATCCATTTTCTTTCAGTGTTTGAAAAATGTTAATCCAGGATCTTCTAGCTTTCAGAGTCTGTGTTGAAAGATCAGCTGTTATCCTGATTGGTTTACCCCTAAATGTAATCTGCTTTTTTTTTCTCTTGTAGCATTTAAAATTCTCTCCTTATTGTGTACGTTGGGCATCTTCATTATAATGTGTCTAGGTGTGGATCTCTTATGATTTTGCACATTCGGCGTCCTGTAGGCTTCTAGGACTTGGGAGTCAGTCTGATTCTTCAATTCTGGGAAGTTTTCTCGTATTATTTCATTGAATACATTGCTCATTGCTTTGGTTTGGACCTCTATACCTTCCTGTATTCCAATGACTCTTAAGTTTGGTCTCTTTATGTTATCCCGTATTTCTTGGATATTCTGTTGATGGTTTCTTAACAGTCTTGCTGAGCTGTCTATGTTCTTTTCAAGTTGGAATACTTTGTCTTCATTGTCTGATGTTCTATCTTCTAAGTGTTCTACTCTGCTGGTAGTATTCTCAATTGAGTTTTTAAGTTGGTTTATTGCTTTCTGCATTTCTAGGATTTCTGTTTGTTATTTTTTACAACCTCTATCTCCCTGTATAGCTGATCTTTTGCTTCTTGGATTTGTTTATGTAATTCATTGTCGAAGTGATTTTTCATTGTCTGATTTTGCTGTCTAATGTCTTCCTTGAGACTCCAGATCATCTGAAGCATGTATATCCTGAGTTCTTTATCTGACATTCCATTTACTGCAGCTATTACCTCTTCTAAAGTTGTGCTGACCTGCATTGCTTGTGGTCCTTTTTTCCTTGTCTTATCATACTGCTCGCTTTTCTTTCTGCTTGGTGAAACTGTTGTGATTTTGAAATTTTCCTCCTATATATTTATATTGCTCTTGTATAGTTGCAAAGTCTCCCTTGCATGGGCGCAGGGGGGCTGTGCTGCTCCTCCAATTAGGGTGATCTAACTACCTTGCTGACGGGCCGCTGGGCTTGTTTTCCTGATCGGTTGCAGGTCTGCCTACCATGCAGGCGCGGGAGGCGGCTCTGCTCTGCCCCTCCTCCAATTGGTGTCACGTGTCTACCAGGCCCGTGGACCCCTGGGGTGTTCTGCCGATCAGTCGCAGGTCTGCCTACCTTGTAGGTGCTGGCGGCGGCTCTGCTCTGCCCCTACTCCAATTGGGGTGACGTGACTACCATGCAGGTGTGTTGCTGGGCCTGTTCTGCCAGTTTGTCGCAGGTCTGCCTACCTTGCGGGCACGGGCAACGGATCTGCTCTGCTCCTATTCCAAATGGGGTGAAGTGTCTGCCGCCCCGGCAGGGCGATGGGCCTCTTCTGCCAGTCAGGTGCAGGTGTGCCTACCTTGCGGGTGCGGGTGATGGCTCTGCTCTGCCACTACTCCATTTGGGGGGTCGTGACTACCACGCCGGCAGGTTGTTGGGCCTGTTCTGGGTGCGGGCGAAGGCTCTGCTCTGCCCCTACAAATATTGGGGTGACCTGACTACCATGCCGGTGGGCCACTGGGATTGTACTAGGTGAGGGAGAAGGCTCTGCTCTGCAACTATTCCAATTCGGGTGATTTGACTACCACACCTGCGGGTCACTGGGCCTGTTCTGGGCAAGGGCGGCGGCTCTGCTCTGCCTCTATTCCAATTGGGGTGACGTGACTACCATGCAGGTGTGTCGCTGGGCCTGTTCCGGGCGTGGGCGGAGGCTCTGCTCTGCCCCTCTGGCTTGATGACAAAGTGAGAGAGACCCGGGTGTTTGTGACTCACTTTCTTTACCAGGAGACCAACTGTTTCTGTCACCGATGGTATCAATGAAGTTATCTCCTCTGCTGCTTTGTGATGACATCAGATCTCTGCCATGTTGGTATCCCATGCAAAAGGCAGCATTTTGTTCCCTTTGCTGGGTGACTAAAGCAATGGGTGAGTTCTGACCGGCACTCACAAGCCCCGTCTCAATCCTGTTGCACTCCCTATGAAGGCTCGGTTGATATTTACCTCCACAGTATTCAGCAAGACCCGGACCGAGAAGCAGTTTCCGCAGGTTCTTTAGCCCAGGGCCAGATCAGTTCCGGGAGGCGGAATTCGGCCGCTCTGGGCTCGGTGTATGTTCTAATAGAAGCAGGCTCCAAGACGCAGTTTCTGCGGGTTCTCTAGCACTGAGCCTGAGTAATTTGTCTGCAAGACAAAGGTGAATGGCATCCTGAAATTACCGGTTCTATAGCTGAATAAGCTGCGATCAGTCGAAAACAGGGATGGTGACGTCACCTCTCCAAGATGGTGGCCGCTGGGTTCCTCTGTGGTCTGACTGGTGCGGAGAAACGAGTTGGACTGCATGCTTCCCCGTCTCAAACCCAGAATTCAGCACTGAGCACAGTGATTGCATACCTGGCAGGAGCCCACAGTATCTATCTCGTTGTTTCCCAGCACGCACCACAGACTCTAGCCACGGAGCGATTTCCTGAATAAGCCACATGACCTTCTGTGAGGACAAATCACTCGCGTTTGAGTTCCCGTAGCTGATCCTCGTGAGATGGAAATTAGTACACTAGGTTTTGGAGAACCACAATTTTGCTGGAAATTTCTAACAAGATAGGTTTTAGCCATTCTAACTCGTCATTCTCCCGCACAGTGATGCGGTATATGGGGGTGATGCACTCTCTTCGCAGCCATCATATGATCCCCTGAAGTTAGTTTTCAGTACTAGGAAACAAATAAGTATTTCAGGTGGATGAATATTTCTGAGAAAAATCGTTTGAAAAGTTGATTATAAATCCACATACATGAATATGAATGAATTTAGGGAGTGTATAATAAGAAAAATATACTTCATATTTTGAAAAATCTGCAGAGTGAAAAAAAATATATATATATATGTATATATATACATACACACAGAGACATTAAAAAAGTAGCATTATGTATGCCAATCGAAATTCACCATGAAATATATATCATCCACAGATCCAAAAATATTCATTTTAATGAACATGGATTTATGTCGTTCAACTAAGAAGCTCACCCGTATCTTGAATTTTCGGTTCCAACAGCATTTAGTAGGAGTGATCTCTTCTCACAATTTGTATCTGCCAAGCCAGCCACCTCACAAAATGTACGAGTTATACCAGGTAGAATTCGATATGTGCATATAAAAATACATGTGATGAATAGGCTACAGAGAAAGGGAGACAGTTATTCACATATTTGTTAACTTTTAAAACACATGGAGGACTATTTCAATTAAAATTCGCTAGATTTATAACACCTACCATTTATCATACGAAAGGCAAGTCCAACTATACACCATGCCTCCTGTGAACCTCTTGTATTTCTATTCTGTTTGAGTTATTTTTCTCCATAATATTAGGATTAGAAGTCAAAGTCTATTAGGGTATGTGTTAGTGTCAGGGATTCAGTATTTCGATAGGAAAATTTGAAAATGTATCCAATGTATATGCAAATATGTGCTACACAAAAAACTTCCCACTCTCATTCATAACAATGCCTTGACATTACCTTCGCCCCACATAAGACACAATTAGAGGAGAGGAGTTAGAAAATCTGTGAATACATATGTGGAATGGAAAATGCTCAGGAGTTCACAAATTTGGAGGTGGTAGAGGAGTTTCCAAAAGTAAGGGACAGGGTAAACACTCCACAAACATGAAGTTCTGCCAGCCTGACATCTGGAGAAACTGCCTCTAAGGTTGGGCAATGAAATATATGCTGTTGTCAGGAGCATTAGCTTCATTTGGAGTGAGACCATCAAAGCTGGGTCTTCATCTATGTGACATGAATGACATTGTTTCTTATTTTCCAATGAACATGAGGCATCAGTGCTGAATTTTCTATTTGTATGTAACTTGTGGCCACTGGGGTCTAAGTGTCTCCCCGTGTGGACTGTAAATCCATTTGGTCATCCTCCACTATTCGTGGTGTTTCTTGCTGCAGCACTGGGAGTTTGGAATTTGCTTCATGAAATACAAGGAGTTCAACAGGGACACAGTGCTGAAGTGAGTTCTGTCAATTGTGGTGGGTCGGGTTCTGCAGGAGAATGCACCAACCAGGCTTCTATCCCACATTGCTTGCCCCATTGACCATAGCAACCTGATTCTGAACATTGCCCTGAAACCTCTCCATATAACAATATGCTTTTACATATAAGAGTCTACTGGCTTCAAAATGTCAGTCACAATCCATTTGCAAGACAATGGCAGATCCACATGGCCCAACACAGATGTTTTATCACACACCTGCCAACCACTGCTCTAGGACAACTACTCAACAGGATCCAACTTACTGGCATCTCTGTTCTACACCATTTTCATAAAACCAAGTCAATCAAGGCACTGTCTTACATACTCATGATCAGCAACAGGACATCCAAATGTTCTCCAGTGCCACCCAGTCATGGGAATTTCAAAAATTTTTATGGTATTTATCTAGCCAATTTTCAAGGAAGAAGTTGCAGGCACTGTGGGTTTCAATTTATTCAGGAACCATTAAATGGTGAGCAAGTTCATTTCAATGAAAACTCTGGAGAATTCTCACAGGCAAGGCTTCTCAAAGAGTGGCCAAAATGTCAGATTAAGCCAGGCCCATTGAGGTCTACAATGTGAGGTCCATGTGTGTTTTGACTCTCAAAAATGGCTGCCAAGTCTTTAAGAATAAAATCATGTGATATCATGGCTGAGATTCCCTGTGATCTGTGGAAAGTCAACTTGGGCCTAGATGTCTTTCCAAGGGCAACTCTCATGCATGGCCATCTAAAATCCCAACACAATTCATGGCAATACTTCTCTGAGATCAGTACCACAACTCAGTCTCTAAGGGGAATCACACCAGGGTGCAAGCCCACGTGGACCCAGTCATCTCTTCAAACCACCATTCAAATGTCCACAATTAAATCCCAAACACTCCCACATGGCCCAAATCTTCTTCCATATATACACTCATCATAACCTGTGGCTGGAGGTTTCCATGAGGGGAGCAGCCCACGTCAGTGTCCAAAATAAGCTTCCTGCACCTCATTTGCCTAAAGTCAGGGTGGCATGGACACCCTTCCTGTAAACCAGAAGTGATCAAATAGGCCTTCCTTTAATACTGCTTAGCTTCTCCAACTTGAGGCCTACTGACTTTGAGGTTTAGATTCTTTAAGTGAATTGGAGTCATGAGAAAAACAAGCACCTATGGGCTAGCCTCTGCTGGGTTTTGAAGAACTCATTTGACCCAAAGGATCCCTGTTCTCACTTGATGGATGTCAGGAACCTACCAGAGGAAGGCAAGAGAGTTAATCAACAATATCTGATCTTTTTGCCATTTTGGTTTTCGATGCATGCATGGGATGTATCTTTAGATCCATCAGGTGCTGAGAATCTAAGCCTCAGCCTCACACAGGGCCAAGAGACTGATTCAGACATATCCCTTTTCAAAGCAATTAAGCATGGATCCACACGTGATGCCCATTCATTTGCATTTGAAAACTGTTTTCTTCAGGCTTCACAAAGTGGTGGCTTGAGGCAAAGTTCTTCCTGACATTCAGGGCAACAGAACAATAGGTAAGCAAAAGGACCAAAGCAGGGTTTCTCCACTGAGACTTTCCTGGTCAACTGATATCTGAGATTTCTGAGATGCTAGCCATTCCCTTCAACTATCTAGTACATGGCCATGTCACAGATATTGGAGGTGGTACATATCTTGGACACAAAACCATGATACTATTCTGGAGTGTTGCCAGAATTGAAGGAGAAAACAGGAAATTATGAAGCTAGTAGGTGTTGCCCATCCATAAGGCAAGCCTGATTCCACTCATATATTGGGCACAATGAATCCTGGCAAGCTTTCTAGTAGACAGGAAACATCCATTGATGCCTTCTCTCTTCTAATGTCTACAATCATGAACACAGTGGGATACACAGACACTCGCCTTGTCAAAGGACTTACTAAAAGTAGTCCACTCCAAACCAAACAAACTGCCTTTCCCACCTATTCTGAGAACTTGAGACAAAACCACAAAATCACACCCACACCCACAAAGGCACCTCCTTCCCCCAAGTAGGTCTGTGACTCTCCGGAGTGTCCTCTGACTGGTGGGCCATACTATGTTTCCCCAAAATGACCTCTCCTGTCTCAGTTCTGGTCTGCTTGGCCAACTCTGTGAAGTTGTCAAGAGCCAGTGGTGAGACACTACCTGCTTTCTGAGGAAAAGCCCCTCTTCAAAGGTTTCCTGGCATTTGGCCATCCTCACATCTGTAGGTTCAAAGAAAGACTGACTCTGTCCTTGGTAAATCCAAACATATGAGACCACTGGGACTGGGACAGGGACTGTGTCTGGGTTCCTGGCTTCCTGGATCCCAAGTTCAGAGAGTTTCATCACCAAGGAAGTGAGGTGAGGTCACTTCCTTCAGGATCTGAATTACATCACTGCCTTGGCAACCACTTTGCCCTAACAGTTGCTTCCAAAAGTCCCTTTAGGTGGAGGCTGCCCCTGTTTTCCTGTAACACTTTCACAAGTTAGAATGTTATATCAATCATAAGCACCCCGGAACAGCTCTCCACACAGAACTGGTTTGGTCCATCTTGTATACATTAAGAAGAGAGAGTGATTCAGACACAACCCTTCAACCCGACCAGGATGACTGCCATGGAAGATGAATTTTGCTTTCTGAGGTATTTCATAGCTGCCTTCATCTTCACCAGGGATCATTTCTGCATGAACATTTGAGGTTCTCAGCAGGTGAAGATACCCTACATTCCTGTATTTTAAAACCAACTCTGTCCCTGCTCTTCGGTAAAGTTAGTGTATGGTTAGGGTTCATTATATGTTTGATTTGGGTTAGGAATCATTCTGCAGGATGAATAAAGGGATTGGGTACCTGCGATATTTATAAGAATATATAAGTGAAATATATGTATGAAAACGGAAATCTAAGAAAGATTTGAAGCCCAGAAGGGCATTGGGCCCTTGATTGGGATGCATAGTGTTGAATTACGTTCTGTACAATTGTCTCAGTTAAATCGATATACAATGGCATAGGACCTTGTACCTTGGATGATTGAATGTAGAAGAGAACATCCAGTTAAAAAGGGATAGTCGGTAGGATTAGAAAGATAGTCGGTAGGTTTAGGAAGAAGAGTGAGAATATGATTTGGAATAAAAAGCTTCTTTAGCAATAGGGTTTCGTTTAGAGAGTGAATGTAAATGTCAGTACATGTGAAGAGTCTTTCACAATGATGAACTGGGGAAATTATGTAGAAAAGCAGGTATCAATAGAGACATAACGAAATCAGGCAAAGTATAAATGAGTGATAGGATTAGACATTTTCAACAGGGTTGAGTTTGAATATATAATCATAGGGAAAAACAAATATGTTGTCACCAATGGGATTGACATTTGAGAGCATTAGGCAACCTGGACACGGATGTTATTACTTATCCATGTTCACTTTCCTTTTAGGCTTTGGTACAATCATAAGTGTGACCTTTACATTTTTTTTTGTTCAGAATATTTCGGTGGTAAAATGTATATGTAGATCAGGTAACATGAGTATTTCTTTCACCATGTCTGGGAGCAATATTTTGAAGACATATACATTAGTATTAGGGGTACAAAGAGGTGTACCCTGTGTCTATGAATATAGAGATAATGCATGAATAGACGATAATATGAATAAATAATGTATCTGGTTCCACTTTAAATAATGGATTGAATTGAAATCTGAAAATATATAAGAAATCTTATATTGATATATAATCATTCATTTCAACCAGTTATATATCTAATGGTAATATTAGGATTATGGTTTATCATGAAGGGTGTTTGAGTTTTGCTTTATAAGTGATGATGTTAAACGAAAATAATGTGTTTGGAAAGAAGTCTCATGAAAAGACCAGTCAAGAAACATAGAAGAATCATGTGTTCTGAATCAGAAAGTGATTGATCGTGAAACAAATGCCTATAAATTTTCTAACTTTTGAATGAAATATATATCCTATGATGTGCATAAACTGAAGACATCGTAACGTATAAGTGTTGAATAAAAATGAAAATCAAAATACACATCATGTCCCCTAAGAATATACTTGCATTGATGTTAAACTAGCTCAGTAACTGTAGAAATATTAGGTTTTGTTTGCACCTTTCACTGAATTTAGTTTTCAGTACTAGAAAACAAATATGTATTTCAGGTGGATGATTATTTCTGAGAATAATCTTGTGGAAAGTTGATTATAAATACACATATATGAATATGAATGAATTTAGGGAGTGTATAATAAGACACATATATTTCATATTTTAAAAAATCTGGAGAGTGTATATATATATATATACACTCTCATACATACACACTCACATGCACAGATATAAAAAAGTAGCAATACAGGAAATCCATCATGAAGGCAGGCATGGAAAAATCAAGTCTCTGACCTCTTCAGCTGCGCGGGCATCGGGAGTCGTAAACTGTCTAAATGCTGTTTGCTCAGAATCACTAGGCAATGTTGACCTAATGTGGATCTGGTGCGAACATTCTGGGCCCCTCAGAACACACACCGAGCCTGGATCGGCTGCATTCAACCTCCGGTTTGCCTGGTTCTCGTGACTCAGCACTAAGATCCCTCTGAAATAACTGTTCGGCCCTTCTGAACTTTCAGAGGTAAAAGCCAACCAAGCCTTCAAAGGCAGTGGCCACAGGATTGAAACGGCGCTTGGGAGAGACAGTCAGGACCCACCCGTTGCGTTGGTTACCTTGCAAAGGGAACAAACGGTCACCATTTGCATGGGATACCACCATAGCATAGAAATGATGTCACGGGCAGAGGAGATAACTTCATTGAAACCAGCGTGACAGGTGTGTAATCCCCTAGCCATCTCTCTCAACACAGCGGGGAAACCTTAAGGGCCCCTCCCAGCTCTGCCGTAAGGGCCTCTCCCAGCTCTCCCGTGAGCGCGATAGCCAGACCTAGGGAATCAGGATTGGCTCGGGACTAGCGGCGTGGAATTCCGGGCTCCTGATCCCACAAGTGCTGACAATTGAGGTCTCTTACACCACGTACCGGTGGCGTGGCTCCCAGAGGGCAAGAAAATTCGCTGGGGGTCCTCAGCCCCAAGCTCTACAAACTTAGGGTCTGAGGGAGGCAAACAGGGAGAGTGTGCACAGGCGTTCATGAAAACAGGGCTGCCAGGAGTAGAGTTCTGGCTTGTAACCACTATTGTGGTGAGCGTCACAGGTGATCAGGGCATGGCTTGAGGAAGCACAAGAGAAGGCCCTAGGCACTCAGGATTGGAGATCCGCCAAGTCTGGGAGGAAGAGCTGCTGCACAGTGATTGGTTCCCACTTATTCAGAGGAGGAGCTTGGCCCAGTGCACACAGCTCCACATACTGAAAGAGAAGTTAATTGAACTCTATGACTGCATGTATTATTATTATTTTTTTAATTTATATTTTTTATATTTCTTTCATTTTCATTTTTGTTGTTGTTGTTCTTTAACTTTTTTAATGTTTTTATTTTTTATTTTTTATTTTATCATTATTATTATTAATATTATTTTAAATTTTAATTTTCATTTTTTAATTATAATTATTATTTAAATTTTTTTTCTTTCTTTATTTTCTAATTTTTTCTTTTGTCTTTTCATTTCTTTTCAATTTTCTTATTCTCCCTTCCTTGAATTCTACCTGTCTACTCTCATTCTCTTTAGTGACTTCTTCCCTTCCCTTCTAATATCTTTCCTCCCAAGCATCAAATAAATTTATAAGAGTAAGCAGTAACTCAGCAGTCAAACAAAACAAGAAGTAACATGAGCAGCATAAAAAAGCAAGGAAGAAAAGGAGTACAAACAATGATGGACAGCCTAAATATTCAGAAGGACCTAGAGTCATCAGAAAAATGGTCATATAAAGAACTCAAGAAATACCTTAGACAGATGGAATGGAACCTTAAAGAGGATACGAGACATCAAAACCAAACAGTGAAAGAACACATTGAAAATGAATTACATAAACAGATATAAAAAGAAATTAAGCATCTTAATTAGGAGATAGAGATTATAAAAAAAATCAAACAATAATTCTAGAAATGAAGGAAATGATAAAACAAATTAAAAACTCAATTGAGAGTATCACTAACAGAGTGGAGCAAGTAGAAGACAGAATGTCAGATAATGAAGACAAAATATATCATCTTGAAAAAAGTCTAGCCAACAAAGAAATGCTGGTAAAAAGTCATGAGAAAAACATCCAAGAGATATGGGATAACATAAGAAAAAAAAAAAAAACTAATGAGTCATCTGGATAGAGGAAGGTACAGAGATTCAAACCAAGGGAATGAGTAACCTGCTGTATGAAATAATTACAGAAAACTTTCCAGAAATAAAAATGGAAACGGATAAAAAAAATTGTAGATGCTTACAGGACACCGAGCACACAAAATCACAGTAGACCAATGCCAAGACACATTGTTATGAAGATATCCAATATACAGAACAAAGAGAAAATATTAAAAGCTACAAGAGAAAGGAGGCAGATTACAATCAGGGGTAAACCAAAAATGTTAACAACAGATTTTTCATCACAGACGCTGAAAGTGAGAAGATCCTGGAACAACGTATTTCAAACACTTAAAAACAATGGATGCCAACCAAGAAATCTGTATTCAGCAAAATTAAGCTTCAGGTAAGACAACGAAATAAAAACATTTCGTGATAAACAAAAGCTAAAAGAACTTGCAGCCAGAAAACCAGCATTGCAAAGCATCTTAAGGAAAACACTACACAAGGAAAAAATGAATATCAACAAAGAAAACCATCAGTGGGAAGTGCCTCATTAATGACAGAGGGCGGGGGAAAAGTTAATCATGGATAAACAAACTAAATTAAAAAAAAGATAAATAATCAAAGACGGGTGGCAATACAAACCATATATCAATACTAACTCTAAACTTTAATGGCTTAAACTCTCCAATAAAGTGACATAGACTTGTAACGTGGATTAAAAAAAAACAAATCCAACAATATGTTGCTTCCAGGAGACACATCTGAATGGAAAAGACATACACAGGCTGAAGGTGAAAGGTTGGGAAAATTTATACCATGCACACGGTCCTTGTAAGCAAGCAGGGGTGGCCATCCTCATATGGAATAAAATCGACTTCAAGACTAATTTAATCAAAAGGGATAAGGAAGGACATTATATACTGTTGAAAGGAACCATTCACCAACAAGACATAACAATTATCAATATTTATGCAGCAAATAATGGTGCTGCAACATTTATAAAACAAATTCTCCTCAAGTTCAAGAATCAATTAGACCACAACACAATAATTATGGGAGACTTCAACTCACCTCTCTCAGAATTGGACAGATCCTCCAAACAAAAGTTGAATAAAGAAAATATAGAATTCAATATCACAATCAATACCCTAGACTTAACTGACATATATAGAATATATC
Organism: Callospermophilus lateralis; assembly: GCF_048772815.1. NCBI lineage: Eukaryota > Metazoa > Chordata > Mammalia > Rodentia > Sciuridae > Callospermophilus > Callospermophilus lateralis. Next base: position 673,169 of record NW_027514376.1, on the reverse strand, counting down.
AACCATCATCAAGTGGATATACTTTTTTCTCACCAGCACATGGATCCTTCTCAAAAATAGACCATATATTATGCCATAGGGCAACACTCAGTAAATATAAAGGGGTGGAGATAATACCATGAATTTTTTTCTGATCACAATGGAATGAAACTGGAAACCAACGGTAAAAGAAGGAAGGAAAAATCCTACATCACATGGAAAATGAACAATATGTTACTGAATGATCAATGGGTTACAGAAGACATAAAGGAGGAAATCAAAAAATTCTTAGAGATAAATGAAAATACAGACACAACATATCAGATTCAATGGGACACAATGAAACAAGATTCAAGAGGCAAATTCATCGCCTGGAGGTCATTCCTCAAAAAAAGAAAAAAACAAAAACAACAAATAAATGAGCTCTCACTTAATCTCAAAGCCCTAGAAAAGGAAGAGCAAAACAACAGCAAATGTAGCAGAAGGCAAGAAATTATTAAAATCAGAGAGTAAATCACGAAATTGAAACAAAAGAAACTATTAAAAAATTACCAAAACTAATAGTTGGTTCTTCGAAAAAATAAATAAGATTGACAGACCCTTAGCCATGCTAACGAGGAGAAGAAGAGAGAGAACTCAAATTACTAACATACGGGATGAAAAAGGCAATATCACAACAGATGCTACATAAATACAGAAGACAATTAGAAATTATTTCGAAAACCTATATTCCAATAAAATAGAAAATAGTGAAGACATTGATACATTTGTTAAGTCATATGATTTGCCTAGACTGAGTCAGGAGGATACACACAATTTGAACAGACCAATATCAATCGATGAAATAGAAGAGGCAATCAAACTACTACCAACCATGAAAAGCCCAGGATCGGATGGGTATACAGCGGAGTTTTACAAAACCTTTAAAGAAGAATTAATACCAATACTTTTCAAGTTATTCAGAAAATAGAAAAACAGGGAGCTCTGCCAAATTCATTCTATGAGGCCAACATCACCCTGCTTCTGAAACCAGACTAAGACACCTCAATGAAAGAAAACAACAGACCAATATCTCTGATGAACCTAGATGCAAAAATTTTCATTAAAATTCTGGTGATTTGGATACAAAGGCACATCAAAAAAATTGTGCACCATGATCAACTAGGATTCATCCCTGGGATGCAAGGAGGGTTCAATATATGGAAATCAATAAATGTTATTCACAACATCAATAGACTTAAAAATAAGAACCATAAGATGATCTTGATAGATGCAGAAAAACCATTAGAAAAAGTAGAGCATTCCTTTACGTTCAAAACATTAGAAAAACTAGGGATAAAAGGAACATACCTCGACATTGTAAAAACTATCTATGTTAAGCCTCAAGCTATTATCATTCTGAATGGAGAAAAATTGAAGGCATTCTTTCTAAAATTTGGAACAAGACAGGGATGTCCTCTATCACCACTTCTATTCAATATAGTTCTCGAAAAACTGGCCAGAGCAATTAGAAAGTTGAAAGACATTAAAGACATAAAAATAGGAAAAAAAGAACTTAAATTATCACTATTTGAAGATGACATGATTCTATACATAGAAGACCCAAAAGGGTCTACAGAAAAAAACTACTAGAACTAATAAATGAATTCAGCAATGTGGCTGGAAATGAAATCAACATGCATAAATCAAAGGCATTTCTGTATATCAGCGACAAAACTTCTGAAATGAAAATGAGGAAAAACACTGCATTCACAATATCCTCATAAAAAATTAAATACTTGGGAATCAACCTAACAAAAGAGGTGAAAGATTTATACAATGCAAACTACAGAACCCTAAAAAGAGAAGTAGAATAAGATCTTAGAAGATTGAAAAATATACCCTGTTCATGGATAGGCAGAACTAACATCATCAAAATGGCGATATTACTAAAAAGTTGTCTGTAGGTTTAATGAAATGCCAATCTAAATCCCAAATGAATTTTTTGTAGAAATAGATAAACCAATCATGAAATTCATATGGAAAAATAAACGACCCAGAATAGCAAAAGCAATTCTAAGCAGGAAGTGTGAATCAGGCGGTATAGCGATACCAGATTTCAAACTATATTACAGAGCAATAATAACAAAAACAGCATGGTACTGGTACCAAAACAGGCGGGTGGACCAATGGTACAGAATGGAGGACACAGAGACTAATCCAAAAAGCTACAACTATCTTATATTTGATAAAGGAGCTAAAAGCTTGCAATGGAGGAAGGATAGCATCTTCAACCAATCGTGCCGGGAAAACTGAAAATCCATATGCAACAAAATGAAACTGAATCCCTTTCTCTCGCCATGCACAAAAGTTAACTCAAAGTGGATCAAGGAGCTAGATTCAAATCAGAGACTCTGCATCTGATAGAAGAAAAAGTTGGTTCCGATCTACATATTGTATGGTCAGGCTCCAAATTCCTTAATAGGACACCCATAGCACAAGAGTTAATAACAAGAATCAACAAATGGGAGTAACTTAAACTGAAAATTTTTTTCTCAGAAAGAGAAACAATAAGAGAGGTAAATATGGAGCCTAGATCATGGGAACAAATTTTTACTCCTCACCCTTCAGATGGAGCCCTAATATCCAGAGTATACAAAGTATACAAAGAACTCAAATAATTAGACAATAAGATAACAAATAACCTAATGGGCCAAGGACCTGAACAGACACTTCTCAGAGGAGGACATAGAATCAATCAACAAGTACATGAAAAAATGCTCTCCATTTCTTGCAGTCAGAGAAATGCAAATCAAAACCACCCTAAAATACCATCTCAATCCAGTGAGATTGGCAGCCATTATGAAGTCAAACAACAACAAGTGCTGGCGACGATGTGGGGAAAAGGGTACTCTTGTACATTGCTGATGGGACTGAAACTGGTGCAGCCAATTTGGAAAGCAGTATGGAGATTCCTGGGAAGGCCGGGAATGGAAGCACCATTTGACCCAGCTATTGCCCTTCTCGCACTACTCCCTGAAGACCTTAAAAGAGCGTACTACAGGGATACTGCCAATCGATGTTCATAGCAGCACAATTCACAATTGCTACACTGTGGAACCAACCCAGATTACCTTCAATAGATGAATGGATAAAAAAAAAAAGTTTTTTTTTATATACTATGGAGGATTACACAGCACTAAAAAATGACAAAATAATGGAATTTGCAGGGAAATGCATGGCACTAGAGCAGATTATGCTTAGTGAAGCTAGCCAATCCCAAAAAAACAAATACCAAATGACTTCTTTGATATAATGAGAGCAACTAAGAACAGAGCAGAGAGGAAGAGCATGAAGAAAAGATTAACATTAAGCAGAGACATGAGGTGGGACGGAAAGGTAGAGAAAAGAGAAATTGCATGGTAATGGAGGGAGACCCTTATTGTTACAAAAAAAATACATATAAGAGGTTGTGAGTGTAATGGAAAAATAAACAATAAGTGAAATGAATTACAGTAGGTAGCGTAGAGAGAGAAGATGGGAAGAGAGCGGAGGGGGGATAGTAGGGCATAGTAAAGGTAGCAGAATACAACAGTAACTAATAAGACATTATGTAAAAATATGGATGTGTAACTGATGTGATTCTGCATTCTATATTTGGAGTAAAAATGGGAGTTCATAACCCACTTGAATCTAATGTATGAAATATGATATGTCAAGAGCTTTGTAATGTTTTGAGCAACCAATAAAAGAAAAAAAAGGTAGCAATATATATGCCAATCGAAAATCTTCATCAAATATATATAATCCAAAGATCGAAAAATATTCATTTTACTGAAATGGATTTATGTATAATGTTATTCAACTAGGAAGCTCACCCGTAGGTTGAATTTTCAGTTCCAACAGCGTTTAGGAGGAGTGATCTCTTCTCACAATTTGCATCTGCCAATTCAGCCACCTCACATGTGTGTAAAAGTGATATCAGGTAGGATTCTATATGTGCATATAAAAATACATGTGCTGAATAGGCTACAGAGAAAGGGAGACAGGGATTCACATATTTGTTAATTTTAAAAACACATCTAGAACTATTTCAACAGAAAATTGACTAGATTTAAAACTCCTACATTATATAATGCAAAAAGCAATTCCAACTATACACCATGCCTCCTCTGAACTGCTTGTATTTCTATTCTTTTTGGGTTATTTTTCACCATCATTTTAGGATTATTAGTCAGAGACTAGTAGGGTACAGGTTAGTGTCAGGGATTAAGTATTTCAAATGGAAAATTGGAAAAAGAATCCAATGTGTATGTAAATATGTGCTACACAAAAATCTTCCCACTCACATCCAGAACAATGCCTTGACATTACCTTCGCCCCAAGTAAGACACAATTAGAGTTGAAAAGTGTAAAAATCTAGGAATACATACATGGAATGGAATATGCTCGGGAGTTCACAACTTTTGAGGTGGTAGAGGAGTTTCCAAAAGTAAAGGACAGGGTAAACACTCCACAAACAAGGAGCTCTGCTGGCCTAAGAATTCTTGGGAAATGGCCTCTGAGGTTGGGATCCTGAAATATATGTTGCTGTCATGAGCTTTAGCTTCCTTCGTAGTGAGACCATCAAAGCTGGGTCTGCATCTATGTGACCAGGAAGAGATGGTTTCTTATATTCCAATGAACATGAGGCAGCAGTGCTCAATTCTCTCTTTGTAGGTAAACTGTGGCCACTGGATTCTAAGTGTCTCCCAGTGGGGACTGTGAAGACATTTGGTCATCCTCCACTCTTCATGGTGTTTTTTGCTGCTGCACTGGGAATTTGGTATTTGCTTCACAAAATATAAGAAGTTCATTTGGGATACAGTGCTGGAGGGAGTTCTGTCACTTGTGGTGGGTCAGGGTCTGCAGGAGAATGCACCAACCAGGCTTCTATCCCACAGAGCTTGCCCCAGTAACCATAGTAAACTTATTCTGAACATTGCCCTTAAAACTCTCCATATAACAGGATGCCTTTACATATAAGGGTCTCATGTCTGCACTATATCAGTCACAAGCCATTTGGAAGCCAATGGCAGATCCACATAGCCCCTCCATGATGTTTTTTCACACACCTTCCCACCACTGCTCTAGGCCCACTACTCAGCAGGCTCCAAATTACTGGCATCTCGTGTTCTACATCATTTTCATGAAACCCAGTTAAACAAGGCACTGTCTGGTATACACATGATAAGCAACAGGACATCAAATTTTCTGCAGTTCCACCTGGTCATGGGAATTTAAAAAATTTCATGGTATTTATTTAGCAATTTTTCAAAAATGAAGTTAGAGGCACTGTGGGTCTCAATTCATTCAGGAACCATTAAGTGTGAGAAAGTTCATTTCAATGAAAGCTCTGGAGAACTCTCAAAGTCAAGGCTTCTCAAAGAGTTACCAAATGGTCACATAAAGCCAGGCCAATTCACGTCTACAATGTGAGGTCCATGTATGTTTTGACTCTCATCTATGGCTGCCAAGTCTTTCAGAATAAAATCATGTGATATCCTGGCTGAGATTCCCAGGCCTCTGTGGAAAGCCACCCTGGGCATAGATCTCAGTTTCCAAGAGTGAGTCTTATGTGTGTCCTCCTAAAATCCCAACACAATTCATGGCTATACTTCTCTGAGGTCAATTCCAGAATGCAGTCTCTAAGGGGAATCACACCAGAGTTCAAGCCCATGTGGACCCAGTCATCCCTTCCAACCGCCACAAAAATTACCACAATTAAAATCAAAACACTCCCACAGGGCCATCATCTTCTTCCATGTAGACACTCATCATAACCTCTAGCTGGAGGTTTCTATGAGCCCAAGGTAGTGTCCAAAATAAGCTCACTTGCCCCTTATTTGCCTAAAATCATGGTGGCCTGGACACTCTTCCTGTGAACCAGGAGTGATCAAATATTCCTGCTGTTAAAGTGTTCCACTTCTCCAATTTCAGCCTACTGGCTGTAGGGTATAGATTCTTTATGTGATTTGGATTCATGAGAAAATCCAAGCACATATGGGCTAGCCTCTGCAGGGATTTCAAGAACTCATTTGACCCAAAGGATCCCTATTCTCACTTGATGGAGTTCAGGAACCTAAAACAAGAAGGCAAAAATATTCATCCACAATGACTGCTCTTTTGGACATTTTAGTTTTGGAAGAACATGGGATCTTTCTTTAGATCCATCAGGTGCTGAGAATCTAAGCCACAACCTCATACAAGGACAAGAGGCTGATTCAGACACATCCCATTCCAAAGAAATTAAGCAAAGAGCCAGAGGTGGGGTCCATTCATTTCCATATGAAAACAGTGTTTTTCAGGCTACACAAAGGGGTGGCCTGAGGCAAAGACCTTTCTGACATTTAGGGTAATAGAAATAGAATTAAGCAAATGGCCCAAGAAGGGTTTCTCCACTGAGACTTTACTGCACACACTGATATCTGAGTTTTCTGAGATGATCTCATTCCCTTCAGCTATCCAGAACATGGCCATGTCACAGAGCCTTGTGGTGTTACATATCTGGGAAACAAAACCATGAGTCTATTCTGGAGAGTGGCCAGAATTCACGTAGAAAACAGGAACTTTAGAAGATAGTAGATGTTGCCCATCCATAAGGCAAGCTGCAGTGCATTCATCAATTGCGCAGTATGAATTGCGGAAGCTTTCAACTAGAGACAACACATCCATTGGTGCATTCTCTTTTCTAATGTCTACAACCATGGATACAGTGGGATACTCAGACATAGAAACACTCACAATGTAAAACGACTTACTAGAAACAGTCCACTCCAAACCAAACAAACCACATTTCCTACCTATTCTCAGAACATGAGAAAAAACCACAAACTCACACCTACAACGGCAAAGGCACTTCCTTCCCCCAAATAGGTCTGTGACTATCCGGAGTGTCTTCTGACTGGTGGGCCATATTATGTTCCCCCAAAATGGCTTGTCCTGTTTCACATCTGGTCTCAATGTCCAACTCCGTGAAGTTGTAAGGAGCCAGCAGTGAGCCACTGCCTGCTTTCTCAGGAAAGGCCCCTCTTCAGAGCTCTGCTGGCATTTGGCCATCCTCACATCAGCAGGTACCAAGAAAGACTGACTATGTCTTTGGGAAAAGCAAACAAGTTAGCCCACTGGGTCTGGAGTGGGACTGGCTCTGGGTGCCTGGCTTCCTGGAACCCAAGTTCAGAGAATTCCATCACCAAGGAAGTGAAGTGAGGTCACTTCTTTCAGGAACTGAATATGGTCACTGCCTTGGTAACCACTTTGTCCTAACAGTTGCTTCCAAGGTTCCCATGAGATAGAGGCTGCCCCAACATCCTGTGACACATTCAGAAGTTATAATGGTATATCAACCATAGGCACACTGGAACAGCTCTCCACAGAGGCCTGGTTTGGTCCATCTTCTCTACATTAAGAAGAGAGAGGCTGATTCAGACACATCAATTCATCCTGACCAGGTTGTTTGCATGGAAGATGACTATTGCTCTCTCAGGTCCTACATAGCTGCCTACATCTTCTCCAAGGATCATTTCTTCATGGATCTTTGAGGTTCTAAGCAGGTGGAAGATCTTCTACATTTCTATATTGTAAGACCCACTCTGTCGCTGCTCTTAAGTTAGTTATATTGAGGGAACAGTGTATGGTTAAGGTTAATAACAAGTTCGATTTGGGTTACGAATCATTCTGCGGGATGAATAATGGTATTGGCAACCTGCGATATTTACAAGAGTATACATGTGAAATATAAGTATGAAAGCAGAAATCTAGGTAAGATTTGAAGCCCAGAAGGGCATTGGGGACTTGAGTGGGATACTTAACTTTGAGTTATGTGCTGCACAGATGTCTCAGATAAATCAATATACACTGGCATCGGACCTTGTACCTTGGATAATTGAATGTTGAAGAGAGCATCCAGTCAAAAACCGATAGTCGGTAGGATTAGGAAGGTAGTTGGTAGATTTAGAAAGAAGAGTGAGCATAGGATTTGGACCAAAAGTTCTTCAGCAATAGGGTTTCGGGTAGAGAGTGTATGTAAATGTCAGCACATGTGAAGAGTCAGTCACAATGATGAACTGGGGAAAACATGTAGGAAAGCAGATATCAATAGAGACATTAGGAAATCAAGCAAAGTATAAAGTGTGTGATAGGGTTAGACATTTTCAACAGGTTTGAAGTTGAATATATAATCTTAGGAAGAAACAAATATGTAGTCACCAATAGGATTGATATTTGAGAGCATTAGGCAACCTGGACATGGATGATTTTAGTAATGGATGCTATCTTTTCATTTAGGCTTTGGTACAATTGTAAGTGTGACCTTTGCTTTTTGTGTCCGGAATATTTCTGTGATAAAATGTCTATGTAGATCAGGTGACATGAGTATTTCTTCCACCATTTCTGAGAGCAATATTTTGAAGATTTATAAATTCGTATGGGGGTACAAATAGGTGTACCCTGTTTCTATTAATATAGAAATAATGCATGAATAGACAATACTGTGAATAAATAATATAACTAGATCCACTTTAAATAATGGATTGAATGGATATCTGAAAATATATAAGAAATGTTATATTGATATACAATCATTAATTCCAACCAGTTATATATCTAATGATTATCTTATGGTTATGGTTAATCATGAAGGGTGTGTGAGTTTTTCTTCAAAATTGATTATGGAAATCGAAAACAATATATTTGGAAAAAAAGTCTCATGAATAGACCAGTCAAGAAACATAGAGAAATACATGTGTTCTGGAGCAGGAAGTGACTGAAAGTGAAACAAATGCCTATAAATTTGCTAACTAGTGAATGAAATATATATGCTAAGATGTGCATAAACTGAAGAAATAGTAATGTACCAGTGTTGTATAAAAATGAACGCCAAAATACACATCATGTCCCATAGGAATCTACTTGCATTGATGTTAAAGTGGATCAGTTACTGTAAAAATATAAGGATTTGTTTGCACCATTTACTGAAGTGAGTTTTCAATACTATAAAACAAATATGTATTTCAGATGGATGAATATTTCTAAAAATAATCTTATGAAAAGTTGAATATAAAACCACATACATGAACATGAATGAATTTAGGGAGTGTATAATAAGATACATATATTTCATATTTTGACAAATCTAGAGTGTATATATATATATATATATATATATATATATATATATATACAAAATACACACAGAGACATTAAAAAGTAGCAATATATATGCCAATTAAAATTCATCGTGAAATATATATCATCCACAGATCCAAAAATATTAATTTTACTGAACATGGATTTATGTATAATGTTTTTTAACTAAGAAGCTCACTCATAATTTGAATTATCAGTTCCAAAAGCGTTTAGGAGGAGTGATTTCTTCTCACACTTTGTATCTGCCAAGTTAGCCACCTCTCAAGAATACAGGTGTGATACCAGGTAGGATTCTATATGTTCATATAAAAATACATGTGCTGAATTGGCTACAGAAAAAGGGAGACAGGAATTCACATATGGGTTAACTTTAAAAACACATGCAGAACTCTTTCAACAAAAAATTGACAAGATTTACAACTCCAACCCTATATCATGCAAATAGGAAGACCAACTATACACCATGCCTCCTATGAAGTGCTAGTATTTCTATTCTGTTTGGGTTATTTTTCTCCATTATATTAGAATTAGTAGTCAGAATCTAGTAGGGTATGGGTTAGTGTCAAGGATTCAGTATTTCGAATGGAAAATTGAAAAATGAATCCAATGTGTATGTAAATATGTGCTACACAAAAATCTTCCCACTCTCATTCAGAACAATGCCTTGACAATACCTTCGCCCCAAGTAAGACACAATTAGAGGAGAAGATTTAGAAAACCTGTGAACAAATATCTGGAATGGAATATGCTCAGGAGCCCACAACCTTGGAAGTGGCAGAGGAGTTTCCAAAGGTAAGGGAAAGGGTAAACACTCCACAAACATGGAGGTCTGCTGGCATAGAGACTTCTTGAGAAACTGCCTGTGAGATTGGGCACTTGAAAAATATGTTGTTGTCAGGAGCTTTAGCTTCCTTTCTAGTGAGACCATAAAAGCTTGGTCTGCATCTATGAGACCTGGAGGACATGCTTTCTTATTTCCCAATGAACATGAGGCAGCAGTGCTAAATTCTCTTTTTAGGTAAACTGGGGCCACTGGGGGCTAAAGGTCTCCCCATGTGCACTGTGAAGCCATATGGTCATCCTCCATTTTCATGGTGTTTCTTCCTGCTGCACTGGGAGTTTGGTATTTGCTTCACGAAATAAAAGGAGTTCAATTGGGTGACAGTGCAAGAGGGAGTTCTGTCATGTGTGGTGGGTCAGGTTCTGCAGGAGGATACAAGAACCAGGATTCTATCCCACATAGCTTGCCCCCTTGACCATAGCAACCTGATTCTGAACAATGTCCTGAAAACTCTCCATATAACAAGTTGCCTTTACATGGAACGTTCTGCTGGCTGCACCATGTCAGTCACAAGCCATTTGGATGCCAATGGAAGATCCACATGGCCCCACCACAGATGTTTTATCACATACCTGCCCACCACTGCTCTAGGCCAACTACTCAACAGAGTCCAACTAACTGGCATCTCTGTTCTACACCATTTACATGAAACCCAGTCAATCAAGGCACTGTCTGGTATATTCATGATCAGTAACAGGACATCCAAATGTTCTCCAGTGCCACCTGGTGATGGGAATTTCAAAAATTTTATGGTATTTTTCTAGCCATTTTTCAAGGATGAAGTTGGAGGCACTGTGAGTTTCAATTCTTTCAGGAACCATTAAATTTTTAGGAAGCTAATTTCAATGAAAGCTCTGGAGAACACTCACAGGTAAGGCTTCCCAAAGAGTGGCCAAAAGATCACATGATATTATTCCCATTGAGGTCTACAATGTGAGGTCCATATGAGTTTTGACTCTCAACTCTGGGTGCCAAATCTTTCAGAATAAAATCATGTGGTATCCTGGCTGAGAGGCCTAGTGCTCTGTGAAAGCCATCCTGGGCCTAGAACTTAGTTTCCAAGGGCGACACTCATGCCTGGCTTCCTTAAATCTCAACGCTATTCATAGCAATACTTCTCTGAGGTCAGTTTGAGAACTCAGATTCTAAGGGAATCACACCAGAGTTCAAGAACATGTGGACCAAGTCATCTCTTCCAACCGCCACCCAAATGACCACAATTTAAAACAAAACACTCCAACTCCAACGTGGCGCTCATCTTTTTCCATATAGACACTCATAATGACCTCTGGCAAAAGTTTTCCATGAGGGGCACAGCCCAAGACCGTGTCCAAAATAAGCTCTCTTGCACCTAATTTGCCTAAAGTCAGGGTGGCCTGGACACCCTTCTTGTGAACCAGGAGAGATCAAATAGGCCTCCCATTAATACTGCTTCGCTTCTTCAATTTGAGGCCAACTGACTGTGGGGTTTGGATTCCTTATGTGAATTGGAGTCTTGAGAAAACCCAAGCAACTATGGGCTAGCCTCTGCAGGGCTTTGAAGAACTCATTTGAACCAAAGGATCCCTATTCTGACTTGATGGAGGTCAGGAAAGTTACAGAAGAGGCGAGAGACTTCATCCCCAAGGACTGCTTTTTTGGCCATTTTGGTTTTGGATGTACACCTGGGATCTTTCTTTAGATCCATCAGGAGCTGAGAATCTAAGCCACACCCTCACACAAGGCAAATAGGCTGATTCAGACACATCCATTCCAAAGCAATTAAGCAAAGAGCCACAGGTAATGCCCATTCATTTCCATTTGGAAACTGTTTTCTTCAGGCTTCAAAAAGTGGTGGACTGAGGAAAAGACCTTCCTGACATTCAGGGCAACAGAAGAATTGGTAAACAAAAGGCCCCAAGCAGGGTTTCTTCACTGAGACTTTCCTGGTCACACTGATATCTGAGTTTTCTTAGATGCTCCCCATTCCCTTCAGCTATTCAGTACATGGTCATGTCACAGAGCTTCAAGGTTGTACATATCTTAAACACAAAACCATGAGCCTATTCTGGAGAGTGGCGAGAATTCAGGAAGAAAACAGGACCTTAGGTAGATAGCAGGTGTTGCACATCAATAAGGCAAGCTGCAGTCCATTCATAAATAGGGCAGGATGAATGCTGGGAAGCTTTCTACTAGATAGGACATATTCATTGATGCATTCTCCTTTCTAATGTCTACAACCACGGACATAGTGGGATACACAGACATAGAAACACTCACCTTGTCAAACGACTTAGTAGAAACAGTTCACTCCAAACAAAACAAACCACCTTTCATACCTATTCTCAGAACATGAGACAAAACCACAAACCCACACCCACACCACAAAGGCACCTCCTTCCCCCATGTAGGTCTGTGACTATCCGGAGTGTCCTCTGACTGGTGGGCCATACTATGTTCTCTGGAAATGGCCTGTTCTGTCTCAAATCTGGTCTTTTGGCCAACTCTGTGAAGTTGTCAGGGGCCAGCGGTGAGCCACTGCCTGCTTTCTCAGGAAATGCCCCTATTCATAGCTTTCCTTGCATTTGGCCATCCTCACATCAGTAGGTTCCAAGAAAGACTGAGTCTGTCCTTGGTAAATCAAAATAAGTTTGACCACTGGGGCTTGGACTGGGACTGGCTCTTTGTGCCTGGCTTCCTGGATTCCAAGTTCAGAGAGTTCCATCACCAAGGAAGTTAGGTGAGGTCACTTCATTTAGGAACGGAATGAGGTCACTGCCTTGGCAACAACTTTGTCCTAACAGTTGCTTCCAAGGTTCCCATGAGAAGGAGGCTGCCCCTACTTACTGTGACACTTTCACAAGTTACAGTGGTATGTCAACCATAGGCATGCAGGAGCAGCTCAACAAATGCCTGCTTTGGTCCATCTTCTATACATTAAGAAGAGAGTGCCTGATTCAGACACATCCCTTCATCCTGAGCAGGTTGTTTGCCATGGAAGACTTTTGCTGTCTCAGATCCTTCATAGTTGCCTACATCTTCTCCAGGGATCATTTCTGCATGGACCTTTGAGTTTCTCAGCAGGTGGAAGATCCTCTATATTCCTGTATTTTAAGACCAACTCTGTCCCCACTTTTCTGTAAAATTAGATTGAGAGAACAGTGTATGGTTAGGTTTAATAACATGTTCAATTTGGTTTAGAAAGGAAACTACACGGTTGAGCAAACAGGGTCCTACCGTTAGCAATAATATGAGGATTATAAATGGACCGGCCATGGCAGATAAAAGCATAGTTAACCAGGTTGACTATGTGAACAAAGAATCAAACCTCCCTTCTGGGGCCTCTGTCTCTCTTTGACGCTCTTCAAGTCGTTTTCTTAATTTACTCATAGATTCTTTTACAACTCCAGTATTGTCGGCATAAAAACAACATTCTTCCCTCAATGCAAGCAAAAAGGCAACTTTCTCTCATGAAGAGGAGGTCCAACACTCGCCTGCTCTGTAAAACAACTTCAGAGAGAGAGAGGTTAAAATTCCTGTAAAGCTGTGATGTCGGTTTTTAATGTCTTTAAGCTTTGGTCTATTTCTGCTTCTAATTGTGTCTTTGTTGTGTCTCATGGACTAGGGCAGTTGTTCCTATGCCCACCCCTTCAGCAATTATTATTCCTCATAGGATGGCCAAAGTGAGGGATACAGGTTCCCGGTGGAACCGGGTTATATGCCCCCCTATTTGAACTTTAAATGAACCTACGTCATGATAGAGCACTCTGAAAAACATCTGCATGATTACATAATTAATCACATCTATTGACCATTTTATGTAAACATAAATAATGTTAAAGTGTATAGAATTATACTGTTTTAGGAATGGACAAGAAAATGCACCTAAGATAGCACCAAAGTGAGGAAAACATTCTTATTTGGTTGCATCCGGATTTAGAGGGCATTGCTTCTGTTGTAATCAATTAATCCCCTGAACCCCAAGTTTTGGTAGTTTTAGAATTTGTACCCAACATGTAAGGGAAGGGGCTCAGAAGTTCACAGTCTGCAGAAATTCACAAAAATTAGTTTTTGTTTCTGTTTTTTTTTTTTTCCTCTGTTCTGGGCAAGTTAACTTTTCAAGGACACCTTGGAAGGGGAGAGCTTTTTTGTCTCTTTTTTTCTCCCTGCCAGCTGTCACCATGGAGACCAGTTGCTAACTTTTTTATCTTAGAAATGTAGGCATCTAGGTGAAGCCCCAGCTCAAGGCCAGAGGCCTTGTTCACATATTTTGTGAAAAACTGGAAAGGCAGTGTCTAGCTTAGGGGTGGTGATTTTTCCAGCCAGTGGCCAAGTAGAACAGGGCAACACGAAAAGTGGAAGTTTATGTACATTGAACTCTTTCAGAGGGACTCTTTTGCTGAAAGACCTAAAGTAAGCCTTGGTGAAGACTTCTGGAGAAGGTCATTTAAGACATTTCTGTGGACCTGGTACAGAGGGGGAAGACGGGGTAGTCGAGGCTGAGAGCAGCTCCGTGGATCTAAGAATGAGAAAAGAGAGATGTAAAAGAAAAATGGTAAAGGGGTTTGGGATTTTCCTAGAACAAAACTTGAGCATTAGAACAGGTATAGCAGAGGGGAAGATGGGAGTAAATATTCCAAAAAGCCTTTGAGGGACTTTAAATTCTTAGAAACCTCTTTTCAGTGATGACAAAGCAACTTTAAATGCCATTTTCATTACATCGTGGATAGGGGTCTGAGGGCTCTTCTCAGCTGGTTTGAGCTTTGGGTTAGCTTGCTAGAGGACTTGGTGGGACCTAGTGCAGGCCCTGACAGGAAAAGAGAGGAGTGAGTGGGTGAAGGGGTACCTCGGTACCTGCTACCTCAGCAACGGGGCAATGTTCTGAGAACCAGCGGAGGTTTGGGTTTTTGATTTAGTAATTGGAGAGGAGAAATCAGGTTGCTAAGATGGGAGTGATAGCAGAGAGTCTAGAGCAGAAGGCTGAGGGTGAGAAACTATTGGAGAAGCATAGTACAGGATGTGAGAAAAAGAGGAAAAATGATTCCACATAGGGAAATTTCCCCCTTTTGAGAACTTGCCGAAGTTAAAAATGTCACTCAGAATTTGAGGATCTAGAGAACCCTCTGGGGGCCATAGTATTTGGTTGTCTAATTGGTAATATGGCCAATGCTGTGTACTGAATTTGATGAGGAGTTTGGGTTCCACCAGGCAGCCCCTGTATGCTCACATTCCCCTGACTTACACAAGAAGTCGGCTTCTCCCCCACACAGCCGTGGCTGTTTGTGGCTTTGATAGTCCGCCAGGCAAACATAGTAATCTAGGCTAGTAAAACCTGAATCTGTCTTGCGTGTCCCTGCATCAATAATATTTGTTTCCATTATCTATGGTACAGAAGAGATTTAATGGGATTTTAGTGGGATCCTCTTCATCAGAGATATCTCAATAGGAAAGACCTATACCGACCTGACAAATGTCTGGGTGGAGAGATGGCCACCAGGTCTCTATGGGTCCTGTATGCGAGATAGACTATACTTCTTGTCTAGTAGGATTTGTGATCAGCCATTGCTGCTGAACGGGGTGATGAGGGTTAGAACTACTGGTGGCCAAGGGTAGAGTCTATAGTCTTATCCACATAGCGAATACGCAATTTGAAATGGTTACCACGCTTTTCCAGTTTCCAACAAGAGTCTGGACACAGAGAAGGCTTGAGATGAGAGGCATGGATCCAAAAAGTGATTCCGTCTACTTTAACGCTTTAGGTTTTATAAGTAGCACCTGGTATGTTTCTTTCCAGTGGGGTTCCAGGGATGACACCTGATGTTGTCTTATGTAGACGAAGTCTCTTACATGATATTGATTTAGAGTCCCCTCCTCCCCTGGT
Source organism: Callospermophilus lateralis (assembly GCF_048772815.1). Lineage (NCBI taxonomy): Eukaryota > Metazoa > Chordata > Mammalia > Rodentia > Sciuridae > Callospermophilus > Callospermophilus lateralis. The sequence goes on along the minus strand of NW_027514376.1, from coordinate 657,324 downwards.
TGGTAGGCAGTGGCCAGCTGTTTCCACAGTTATCGCTGAGTTCTTTCAATGACTTTAAGTCTGTCAAGCAAGGGGGTGTGGAAGTGATCGTTAAGCCTTAGAGTTGGGGTTAGGTCCCTTATTGGATGATGGGAATCATAGAGAATTTCATAGGGGGTGAGGTTACACAAAGAAAGAGAGGGGATATTTCTCGCATGAAACAGTGCATAAGGCAGGAGCATAATCCAATCTTTTATTCCAGGCTCTAAGCTTAATTTTGTGAAGGTCTCTTTAATGGTTCTATTTATTTTTTCTACCTGTCCTGAGCTCTGGTGTATATAAGCATAATGTAACTTAAAATTAATCCACAGGGTCCCAGTTAACACCTGAATTACCTGGGCCATGAACACCAGTCCATTATCAGACCCTATTACCTTAGGCAGACCGTATCTTGGAAAAATATCTTTCAGAATCTTCTTGAAAATCATTTGTGCACTTTTTTTTTTTTTTTTTGTGTGTGTGTATGTGTGGAAGGCTTCAGTCCATCCTGAAAATGTATCTACAAAGACTAGGAGGTATTTAAGTCCATACCTTGCTGGCTTAATTTCACTATTGTCCACTTCCCAAAATTGTCGTTTTCTGGTTCCTCATAGGTGCTTTCCTCTAGGAAACTGGAAGGGTAAGCATTAACCAATTGACGGACTCGACAGGCTTTTGTTACCCGTTCAGTTATTTTCTTTCGCTGTGAGTCGGTTAGTGGAAAACTCTGTTCTTAATCCTACAGGAATGCCTGCAGTTTCATTGAACCAAGGTGAGTGAGTTGGTGTACATTTTTAACGTAGTGTAGGGCTTTCTGTAATTGCAGCCTGAGCTCAGTGAAGTTGAGGTGTTCAGTGTCAGTGTCCATAGATATTATAAAAAACTTCCTGGTGATCAGGGGTCCATTGGAATTGGGCATCTCCCTCTAACACCGGGTATAAAGGAGCAGCTAAAAACGCAAACCCAGGTATCCATAACCTGCAAAAGCCAGCAGTCCCAAGAAACTCTCTGAGTTGTCTCCTGTTAGATGGGGGTGGTATCTAGGCAATGGTTTGTTTTCTGGGCTCAGTGAGCCATCGTTTACTGCCCCTAAGGAAACAGCCCAGTAAGATTACTTCATGCCAGCAAATTTGGGCCTTTTTGGCCGAAACTCTATACCCGAGTTGAGCAAGCTCATATAATAGTGCTTGGGTCCCAGACTCACAGTTTTCCTTGGTGTTGGCTGCCAGTAGCAGGTCATTCACGTATTGAAGCTGGGTGACTTTGGGGTGCGTAGTTCTGAAATTGCTGAGATCTCTGTGGAGGGCTTCATCAAAGAGAGTGGGGGAGTTTTTGAACCCCAGTGGGAGTCTAGTCCAAGTTAGTTGACCAGACGTTCAGGTTTCTGGGTCTACCCACCCGAAAGCAAACAGCAACTGACTATCTTTATGCAGAGGCAAGCAAAAGAAAGCATCTTTTAAGTCCAGAACAGTATACCATTTCCGCTCAGGGTTCAGAGTGCTAAGCAGATTGTACGGATTAGGTACCAAGGGGTGAATGTCCTGCACTCTGTTGTTGATCTCTCTTAGGTATTTAACATTGCGATTGTCCCGGTTCCTGGCTTTTTTTTCTAGTAGCAGGGGAGTGTTCATGGCCAATTGACAGGGCCTTAGGACGCCTAAGGTCAGATATTTCTGAATATGGGGCCTTATCTCATCTTTAGCTTTTTTTGCTTAGAGGATATTATTTGACATTAATTGGGGAGGCTGAGGTTTTTAACTCCACTGTTATTGGAGGTTGTTTCACGGCCAGGCCTAACCCAGCAGTTTTTGCCCAGGCATCTGCGTAATCTGTTATCCATTTCTGGCGTAGCTTGCCTGTTTGATCAGTCTTGGGGGGTGTGAAGAGTGGATGTTCATCTTCTACTAATTTAGTTAAAGCCGTGACTATAGGAGTTTATACTAAAGGATTTAGAAATTTCATTTGGTAGCCTTCAGGGTTAAAAGTTATTAAGGCCAAGAGCTTGGTGAGCAGATCTCTGCCCATCAATGGGTCCAGGCATTCCTGGATTACTAGGAAGGAGTGATGGATTTTTCCTTTACCTAGGTCCATGGTCCTCTTAGTAGTCTAAGCCCGATATTTACTGCCATTAGCCCTTTGAACTACAGACCTTTTATTTGATAGAGGGCCCAATGGGGCCTTAAGGGCTTCGTATACTGCTCCTGTATTCATTTCAAAGTTTACTGGGGTCCGCTACACTTCAAAAGTTACCCTGAGCTAGGGGAAGTGATCTGAGCCCCAACTTTCTTAGTCATGCACCAGAGTCACAATGGCTGGCTGGCGTGGCTGTCTCTTTATAGGGCACTTTTTGGCCCAGTGTCCTTTTTTTTTTACAGTAGGCACATTGATCTGAGGCCAGGGGTGGCCTCTTGCATGGCCCCAGGTAACCCTTACTGTCACCTTACGTCTTAATTTCTGGCCTCTTTCTTGTTGTGACAAGGATCTTGGTCAATCCCTTAGTCTGTCTTTTGCTTCTCTCATTCTTCCTTTGCTCCCTTTCTTTCTCCCTGTTTCTCTCTTATAGTATACTTTCTCAGCTTCTCTGACTAAATCTCTCTTTTAAATTTTTTTAATATCCATGGCAGCTTGCCCAATTAAGGCCATTGTTACAGATGAATTTTGATCCGCTGCCTGAGGATCGAAAGGAGTATATCTTTTATATGCCTCCATAATTCTTTCTAGAAACAAAGAGGGAGATTCATCAGGCCTTTGAATAATTTCTCTTACCATGGCCAAATTAGTTGGTCACCTAGCAGCCCCTTGGAGACCTGCTATTAGAGCCAGGCAATAATTGGACAGATGCTCTTTATCTTCAAAGGTGTTGGGGTTCCAGTTGGGTTGGTTTAAGGTAAGCTCGCTTTGATTATGTTGGGAAGTTGTGTTGGTCGCCAATCAGGTCCGAGGATATTTTTTTTTTTTTAGCTTCTTGGAGGTTTTTCTCTTATTCCTCTGTCATAAAGAAAGTCCCTAGGAGTTGTTGGCAGTTATCCCAAGTAGGCAGGTGTAAAAACGTTGGCGAGTTCTCTGAGTTCTTTTAGCCGGGCCAGCTTCCTCCAGGGAAGGAGGGGCTCTGTGTGCCACGGGACTGTCATCTGGATGGCGCTGGGCCATCCTAGCTTCTTTGAATGGTGGAGAGGCTGAGTCAGCAGCAGGGGAATCACTTAGAGGGTGTTGGCAGTTGGGGGATGAAGGCAGAGGATAAGGAGGGGGAGGAGAGTCCAGTAGAGTCTTGAGACTCAGGGAGAACAGAGGGTGCAGGAGGAGGAGCAGAGAGTTAAAGAGATAGAATCATGGGGGAAGGAGTAGGAGTCCGTGCAGGGACAAGGAAAGGCTTCACCCTTGGAGGAGGAGATTTGCAGAGGTCCTGACAAGTTAAGATATATGGCTGTTGATCTGGACGTCTACGTGGCCCCGGCTAAAAGACAATATCTCGAACTTTTCAAATTAGTGTGAAGTAGAAAGATCCTTCTAGGGGACATCTGACTACAAAGTTGGGTCATTCTGAGACACAGAATCTGCAAGATCCGGCGTTTTACTGAAAAAGAAAGATTCTGAACCCTTAAGCAGACTTTGGTCTAGTGATCAAGGGTCATGAACAGAGGCATTGAAGTGCTCTGTCCCATAATGAAATATACACAGACAATAAAAGCAATGACACAAGACACAGACAAGACAAGACAATAAAGACAGGCAATGGACGTCCAATACTGAGACCATGACTGAGTAGCTGGCAAAACATGATGGGCTGGCAATACCGAATCCGAAACAAAATATCACTGAATAAAGGAGACTATTGTTCCTCGATTTCATGAGTTCATCCCCCAGGGACATGGCCTGTGGCTCTGTTACATGTGTGTCAGCCACCATGGGAGAGAGCTCACGCTCTTTACCAATAGCCATTTTGTGAAACCCTAACCTGAATCCTGAAACCAGAAAGAGGGGCCTTATTTATCCCCAGAGGAGCCCGTTGGGGGGTCTTTCATCTGCGGCTGCCGGATCTCACTGGGGCCACCAGATGTAAAGATCGGGCGAGGGTGGGTGGAAGAGACCACCAAGAGACTGTCTCATGCAACAGCAAAGGCTTTATTGGGAGTCCGGCATGCAAGGGCTCAGAGCTCACTTGAATAGAGCAGAGAGCCCTGAGAACAGCTTAAGAAGTGCTTATATATTTTCCTTGGAGAGGGCAGGAAGGAAAGTTTATTGATGGGTAAGTGCGAGTGGGCGGTTTGCGTGCAACTGGTTGACCGAGTACATTCTGCAGTTTGGCAGTTGGGGACAGCACATTCTGGGAACAAGAATAGCAAACAGTTCTCAAGATTTCAACAGTGTTTTGTTAAGCATACAGAAAATCAAGAAGTGACAAGTACCTATTTTATTAACCTTTCAATATAAGTATGAAAACAGAAATCTAGGTAAGATTTGAAGCCCAGAAGTTCATTGGGCCCTTGATTGGTATACTTAGCGTTGAATTACATTCTGTAGTGATGTCCCAGAAATATGGATATACAATGGCATAGGACCTTATACCTTCTCGGAGGTCAATTCCAAAACACAGACTCTAAGGGGAATCACACCGAAGTTCAAGCCAAGGTGGACCCAATTATCTCTTCCAACCGCCACACAAATGACCACAATTAAAACCAAAACACTCCCACATGGCACTCATCTTCTTCCATATAGACACTCACCATAACTTCTGGCAAGAGGATTCCATGAGAGGTGCAGCACAAGACAGTGTCCCAAATAAGCTCCTTTTCCCCTCATTTGCCAATAGTCAGGGTGGCCTGGACACCCTCCCTGTGAACCAGGAGTTATCAAATATGTCTGCCATTAATACAGCTCTGTTCTCCAATTTGAGGCCTACTGACTGTGGGGTTTAGATTCTTTATTTGAATTGGATTCATAAGAAAACCCAAGAACCTATGGGCTAGCATCTGCAGGGCTTTGAAGAACTCATTTGACTCAAAGAATCCCTATTCTCACTTGATGTAGGTAAGGAACCTTACAGAAGAATGTGAGGCACTTCATCCACAGTGACTGATTTTTGGCCATTTTGATTTTGGATTCACACATGGGATCGTTCTTTAGATCCATCAGGTGCTGAGAATCTAAGCCACAGGCTCACACAGGACCAAGAGGCTGATTCAGACACATCCCTTTACAAAGCAATTAAGCAAAGAGCCACAGGTGGTGCCCATTCATTTCCGTTTGAAAACTGTTTTCTTCAGGATTCACAAAGGCGTGGCCTCAGGCAAAGAACTTACTGACATTCAGGGCAACAGAAAAATAGGCAATCAAAAGGCCCATTGCAGGGGTTCTCCACTGAGACTTTCCTGGTCACATCGATATCTGAGTTTTCTGAGATGCTTGCCAATCCCTTCAGCTATCCAGTACATGTCCATGTCACAGTGCTTGGAGGTGGTACATATTGTGGACTCAAAAGCATGAGCCTATTTTGGAGAGTGGCTAGATTTCAGGAAGAAAACAGGAACTTAGGAAGATAGCAGGTGTTGCCCATCGATATGGCAAGCCCTAGTGCATTCATAAATTGGGCAGGATGAATGCTGGGAAACTTTCTACTAGACAGGAAACATCCATTGATGCATTCTCTTTTTCTAATGTCTACAACCACGGACACAGTGGGATACACAGACATAGAAACACTCGCCTTGTCAAACAACTTACTAGAAACAGTTCACTCCAAACCAAACAAACCGACTTTCCTACCTCTTCTCAGAACATGGGGCAAAACCACAAACACACATCCACACCCAAAAAGGCACCTCCTTCCCCCAAATAGGTCTCTCACTATCCGGAGTGTCCTCTGACTGCTCGGCCATACTATGTTCCCCAGATATGGCCTATCCTGTCTCAGATCTGGTCTCCATATCCAACTCTGTGAAGTGGTCAGGAGCCAGCTGTGAGCCACTACCTGCTTTTTTAGGAAAGGCCCCTCTTCAGAGTACTCCTGGCATTTGGCCATCCTCACATCAGTAGGTACCAAGAAAGACTGACTCTGTCCTTGTTAAATTGAAGCAAGTGAGACCACTAGGACTGGGACTGGGACTGACTCTGTGTGCCTGGCTTCCTGCATCCCAAGTTCAGAGAGTTCCATTACCAAGGAAGTGAGGTGAGGTTGCATCCTTCAGGAACTGAATGAGGTCACTGCCTTGGCAACCACTTTTTCCAAACAGTTGCTTTCAAGCGTACCATGAGAAGGAGGCTTACCCTACTTTCTGTGGCACTTTCACAAATTAGAATGGTATATCAACCATAGGCACCAAGAAACAGCTCTCCACACAGGCCTGATTTGGTCCATCTTCTCTATATTAGGAAAAGAGCCTTTAGTCCGGGGAGCACTGCAGTGAACCTCTGCACTAAAACTATTAGCAAGCACCTGGTGGAGGAGTCCTCCATAGATAAGTGGGGCTTTTATAACATCTGATATCCGGTTAAGGGAGATCTCTTCTGATGACAGAGATGTGGCCTGGGGAGGCTCACATATACTCCTTTCCAGGAGAGTAACCAGAATCGTTCTGTCCTCTGTTCTGTTCTGTAGGGAATTCCTCTGGAACTGTAGAGAGGGGCCGACGGGCACGCATGCACTCCTACCCTGGAGCTATAGCAAGATGTTGCACTGTTCCACTGTTTTTCTGTTTAGGCGCATGGTTTCTGTTTTTTGTGTTTTGTTTTGTGTTCTATTTTTTTGATTGTTTGTTTGTTTTTGTTCATTTTGTTGTGTGATTTCAGTGGTAAAAACTTAAGGATTTTGGACGTAAAAATAGGTAATAAAGAGAGTAAGCCTGACAACCCTTTGGACTGTGTTTTAGGGAACTGCGATGAACTTTACTCGCCTTTGTTAAGCAGGATTATAGAAGCTCCTTGCTGGCTGCCTGGAGCACACCCATTGCAGAGGGCAATGCTTGGTGGGGACCTAAGAACTGAGCATCTCCGAGGTTAACAAGTGAAACTCCTTTAAAACCCCTTGTCACTCCAGATCAAGAGAGTCACAACCTTTGGCAGAGTCCCCTGTGTTTCTCCTTTGTTCGCAAAGCAATAAACCTCCCTTTTTCTTTTTCTCAAAACTCAGTCCTCATTATTAAATTGGTATTAATTGGCGTCAAGTTGAGGAATCGAACTTTAATTTACAAATTTGGTACCCGCCCTCCACCCCGGAACTTTGTGAGAGCTGTCTACTGAAATATTAGGAGATGAAGCATGCTTGGTGTGGAACTGAACAAGAGGAGCTAATCCTGTAAGTAAAAGGAGGGACTGAGGGACTCCCAGCAGCTGCCAAAGCCCTGTTGATTCAGGGAATTACCTCCTTCCTCCCCGCACTGTAAGAATTATGCCACCTCTGTCTTGTTAAAAAAGAGAAAAAGAAAAAGGGGACACTAAATGCAGTGAAGTCACCATGGAGACACTTTATTTTACATTTCAGGTTTCCCCTCTGTTAAAACATGTGGTCCCCCCCCTGTGGATATCTATGGTGCACACTGGTGTAGGAGATTTTTCTCTTATCTGCTCTGGTTTAAACGGTTCTCTCTGACAGCCATAGTCTGAACCTCCTTTCTGTCTGTCTTGTGTCTTTGTATCTGGCCCTTTAAGACATGTGCAATAATGTGTTGATATTATAAATTGTTTCTTGGGAATGATCTTAGCTGAATGTGTGTCTAAATGATGATGTTTTATTTTAACAATCTGGTATCTGAATGGGTTTTTGAAGCATTGCAGAATCTTGCAGTTAAAAGTCGGGATTAAGTAATTGTTTAGTTTATGATTTCAGATAATTCATGCCAGAGAACTTAAATACTTAGTATGGAAAACTGAAGAACTCTACTCCCAAGTTGGCAAGTAAATTCCCAATCATACAGTCTTTTTTTCACCAATTTTGAATTGGATAGTCTCGGAAAATGTCACTGTGTGTACCACTGCATTAATTTGGACAAGGATAGTAAATCATAGAATGGTATCTGTTGACAAAACAAGATGTAAAGATATAAAATTTTGTGAATTGTATCTTAAATTTGTATCATAATTTTCAACATCCGAACCTCAAAATTATGGTTAAAATGCCTTAGGCCTGAGGTGTCTGCTCAGAATAGCAGTTTTTCCTGCTCCTTCCAGACCTCAGCCATGATTTATATTGAAATGTAAATGAAAGAAGCCTGAAAGCTTAGTAGGAGACTGATTTGAGGCCTAAGGGAAAAAAAAAGGTAAATTGTATGGTATTTACTAATTACTAGCCAGTCACTTTTTCTAGGACTCTTTTTTTTTCCTTAGATACTTTTTTTTTTGAGCTCATGATTTTGAGCATACAGACCTAGGTTAATGTTTTTCAGATCAGTTCTATCTTTGACCAACTGTAGACTTTTTGAAACATTGCAATGGAGATTTCACCTGAGAAAAGCTACAAGGCCTTTACTATTATTATGTGTGCACACTTTTGTTATGTGTTGTATGTCCACATATACATATGTCCGTATATCATATATATGATACACAAATTAACATATACAAGGAGCGCTCATAAAAAAGCGCTCATTAAAACAAATTTAAATAGGAGATCCAAAGATCTTTAATTCACGTGATTTAAATGTTTCAATTTAAATTGGATAAACAGATAAAAATCAATGTCTTTAAATTTAAGCTTACAATTTTTTTAGGTGTTCAAAAATCTAATAAAATATTAATATCTACAAAATGTCTAATATGCCTTGGTTCTAGGACCTTTCCTTCAACATAAAAATGGTTTACACTGTCAACACATTTCTCTAATATTTTGATAAATAAGTAAAGTAAATTTGATATGGGATTGCTCATTCATGAGTACTTTTCTTAGATATCTGATTGATTTACTAAGGTCTGAATAAGTTCTTATTAAAGTCTGTATAAGAATATAAAAATAAGTCATGTGTTAATGAGACAAAAATTTCTTAAAACATAAGTTTACCCATAACGTTGTGTTTATTAAGTTTTATTTTCTCCAGAGCAAGCAACCATAAAAATTAAACAACTGATTAAATAAGAACTGTTATTTTAGAGCACTGTACTGCCATTGCTTTAAAAGCTAAACTTGGTTAATGTAGAAACATCAATGTAATTGTGATGCTATCAATGTTTTCATATCTTATAGGTATGCAAGTCTGTAAGGTAGAAACTTTAAAAGAGCATTATATCAAGCTGGTGCTCTGAAGTTGTATGGTAAAAAATATATTGGGGATTTATTTACCTGTTATCAATAAGATATGTAAACTTTTATGTTACTTTTTACATTGGGGAACAATTTAAATGTATTTTTTAGTTAATGAGAGCCTAATCGATGTAAAGGTTAAAAACTTTCAGCCTTTCTTTAATTCATGTTTTAAATGTGATATCATATGGTGTTAGCTAATGTTCATGTGACCTCAAACAATTTATGTAAACTTTGTCAAATGATATTTAAAAATAAGAATTAGCTTTAGAACTAAAATACTTAAGATTTATAAAGAGCCCTGCCTTAGCTGAGATAAGGCTCTGTGTCCCATCTTACTATATGTGAGAATGACTACGAAACCAGTAGGTTAGATAATATTTCTTTAAAGTTATGTTAAAAAGTTGGTTTTTTTTAAGGTCAATATTCCTAGGATCTCAAACAGGGGATATAATGTATAACTCAGCCAAAAAATTCAGGGTAGCTGTTACACAAGCTAAGTATTTTTACTTTTGTTAATTTTATTTTGAAATTTTCTTATAAGTGATCTAAACATTCTCTGTTACTGTTTTACAAACGTGTTGCTTTAAGAACACAACATGGGTTTATTCAATATAATAAGTCATTACTTACAATACAGACAGAATAATACAGATCCCAATTAATAAAAAGATAATTATATAGTTATAGACATTAAAGCCCAGTACTCTTAATATAAGGCTGTTAAAATTTATTTGCTGGATGTTTAAGATTAGGATTTAAAATTAAAGTTAAATGAAAAGAGCCAAGAAAACCAATATTTGGCTTTTGCCCTATGAGTCAGTCTGAATCCAGGGAACAGGGGACTTCTCTAAAGAGCTTTGAAACTCTGAGCCACATAACCTCTTCCTGATCAGGGAGATTAATGAGACCACTGGAGAACAGAAAGCCAATCAGTGTATTTGTAACGAAGAGGAGAGTCATGAAAGAAAGGAGACATCCCTGATGCTTCCGAGGGAAGCCAAATGGTCAAGCAAGATCTGGACCCACCTAGCGCAAATGGCACTAGCAGAACTGAGAATCTGCTCTCAAGTTTCCCCAGAATTGACTCCCATAAAAGGTCAGCTGACTGTTAACAATAGATGGAAACAAAAGTCAGTTTGACTGCTTCATCTTAAACACTTAGCAAAGACAGTTAAGAACAAAATACATCCATTCCTGGGCATTTTAAATTATAATTATAATAATAATAATAATAATAATAATAATAATAATAATAATAATAATAAAAATAATATAATGTTAAGGTATGCACTTTATGTTTGCCTCCCAAAATAAGTAAGACTGGTGGCTACAAAGAAGAATTCTCAGACAGGAATGCCTGATACTTATAAAAAGAGACTATCAAGAAGACCTGCCACAGGGAGAAGTTTTCAGTTTAAGGCCTACAGATATTCCTAACCTACACAGGTTGGCTTGGTGTTTGCTAGTACAATTATCCAGCCCTGAGTAATAGAATTAAAGGTTTCTCAAAGAGACACAGAGGTCATAATAGTAAAAGGATTTTACAAGATCAGATGACATTAAATAATTAAACTGTATCTTATGGGGAGGGACAAGTGTAACAGTAAAAGTTAAATATTAAATTGACAGTCCTGATAACTGGGGATATTAAAGACTGGTGAGGGAACTTCTATACAGTGACATGTTCCAGGTGCTGCAACATTTATTCAGTACTCATGGTTTTTGTTTCTCTCATAGAAGAACCCATCCCCAGATGACTTTACAACCTGTTCTTCCCCAATCAGACTTCAAACCGAACTGACTTCTAAAAGGCAACTCATGTCCCTCAACTGACTTCTAAAAGGCAACTCATGTCCCTCATCCCATGCCCACTCACGTCACCCTGTCTCAGGTCAGAAGAAGAAAAAATGAGTGACACCACTCTTCTTATAACAATGGAGAGAAAGATAAATAGACTATCAATATAAGTAATTAATTAAGTCAGGTAAAATCAGGGAGATCGGTTTTGGGTGAGTTCTAAAAATTTGGAGACTCTTACCTGAGGGATTAAAATTTCCTCAGTGCTCTTCCCATAATCTATCAAAGATTTGAAGGGGACACAAAGAAAAGACGGGAATGATAGACCCAACCTGATCTTTAATTTAAATTGGGAGCCATCTTGCCAAAAAGCCATGAAAAGATAATTTTGGCTTTACCATAAATTACTTCAAATTCTAAACCTGCTTGGAATGCCTGCCCATGCCTTGAACTCACCCATGCCCGGCTCTCTGACCAGATAGCAGCCCTCTCTGAAACTTTAGTGACACATCATAAATATTTGCCTTCTCTGGCCAGACAACAACCCTCTCTGAGGCTCTAATGGTCTTCATGAACTCTGATGTAGGGACAGCAAAAAAAATGTAGACTGCCATTGGTGTGATGTTTGTCAGAGTTCTGTTATCTGTAAACCCCCTTTTGTGTAATTTTCTGGGCTATTAAGCTGCCTGTAGGAAAGCTGGGGTTGCTGTCTTTTTCCCGCCGTTTTGTGAGGGAGAGGTAGCACAGCCAGTGGAAACAATAAGCTTAATTTAATTTGATTTTAATTAGAGTCAGTGGTCTTTTCTTGTGTCCTGGTCTAACAGGTAAACATTCCAAAAACATGGAGCTCTGCCAGCCTAAACACTTCTTGAGAAACTTCCTCTGAGTTTGGGCACTTGAAATATATGTTGTTGTAAGGAGCTTTAGCTTCCTTTCTAGTGATACCATCAAAGCTGAGTCTGCATCTATGTGACCTGGAGGACATGGTTTCTTGTATTCTAATGAACATGAGGCAGCAGTGCTGAATTTTCTCTTTGTAGGTAAACTGTGGCCACTGGATACTAAGTGTCTCCCCGTTTGGACTGTGAAGCCATTTGGTCATCCTCCACTTTGTGGTGTTTCTTGCTGCTGTACTGGGAGTTTGGTATATGCTTTATGAAATACAACGAGTTCAACTGAAACCCAGTGTTGAAGAAAGTTCTGTCACTTGTGGTGGGTCAGGGTCTGAAGGAGAATGCACCAACCAGGCTTTTATCTCACAGAGCTTGCCCCCTTGTCCATAGAAATCTGACTCTGAACTTAGCCCAGAAACCTCTCCATATAAAATGATGCCTTTACATAGAAGGGTCTGCTGGCTGCACCATGTCAGTCACAAACCATTTGGAAGGCAATGGCAAATCCTCATTGCCACACCACAGATGTATTATCACACACCCACCCACCACTGCAATAGGCCCACTTCTCAGCAGGCTCCAACTTACTGGCATCTTTGTTCTACACCATTTTCATGAAACCCGGTCAATCATGGCATTCTCTGGTACACTCAAGATCAGCAACAAGACATCTAAAGGTTCTCCAGTGCCACCTGGTTAAGGGAAATTCAAAGATTTCATTGTATTTATCTAGCCATTTTTCATGGATGAAGTTGGAGGCACTGTGGGTTTCAGTTCATTCAGGAAATATTAAATGGTGAGGAAGCTGTTTTCAATGAATTCTCTGGAGAAATCTCACAGGCAAGTCTTCCCATAGAGTGGTCAAAAGGTCACATGAAGCCAGGCCCATTGAGGTCTTTAATGTGACGTCCATGGGTGTTCTGACTGTCAACTATGGCTGCCAAATCTTTCAGAATAAAATCATGTGATATCCTAGCTGAGATTCCAAGGCTCTGTGGAAAGCCACCCTTGTATTTGATCTCAGTTTCCAAGGGAGAATCCCATGCGTGGCCTCCTAAAATCTGAACACAGTTTATGGCAATATTTCTCTGAGATCAGTTCGAGAACTCAGACTATAAGTGGAATCACACCAGAGTTCAAGCCCAGATAGACCCAGTCATCACTTCCAACCACCAAACAAATGACCACAATTAAAACCAAAGCACTCCCACAAGGCCCTCATCTTCTTCCATATAGACACTCATCATAACCTGTGGTTCGAGGTTTCCATGAGGGGCTCAGCCCAATACAGTGTACAAAATAACCTCCCTTGCCCGTCATTTGCCTAAAGTCAGGGTTGCCTGGACACCCTTTCTGAGAACCAGGAGTTATCAAATGAGCCTGCCGTAAATACTGCTCTGATTCTCCAATTTGAGGCCTACTGACTCTCGGGTATAGATTCTTTATGTGAATTGGAATCATGAGAAAACCCAAGCACCTATGGGCTATCCTCTGCAGGGTTTGAAGAACTCATTTGACAAAAAGGATCCCTATTTTCACTTGATGGAGATCAGTAATCTTACAGAGGAAGGCGAGAGACTTCGTCCACAATGACTGCTTTTTTGGCCATTTTGGTTTTGGAAGCACACATGTAATTGTTCGTTAGATCCATCAGGTGCTGAAAATCTATTCAACAACCTCAAACATGGCCAAGAGTCTGATGCAGACACATCCCTTTCCAAAGCAATTAAGCAAAGATCTACAGGTGATGCCCATTAATTTCCATTGAAAACCGTTTTCTTCAGGCTTCAAAAAGGGGTGGCCTGAGGCAAAGACCTTTCTGACATTCAGGGCAACAGAACAATAGGTAAGCAAATGGCCCAAGGCAGGGTTTCTAAAATGATATCTGAGTTTTCTGAGATGATCCCATTCCCTTCAGCTATCCAGTACATAGCCATGTCACAGAGCTTGGAGGTGGTTCATGTCTTGGAAACAAAACCATGAGCCTATTCTGGAGAGTGGCCAGAATTCAAGAAGAAAACAGGAATTTAGGAAGACAGTGGTTGCTGCCCATCCATTAGGCAAGACAAAATCCATTCATAAATTGGGCAGGATGAATGTTGTGAAGCTTTCTTCTATTCAGGACACATCCATTGATGCATTCTCTTTTCTAATGTCTACAACCACGGACACAGTGGGATAAACAGACATAAAAACACTCGCATTGTCAAAAGACTTACTAGAAACAGTCCACTCCAATCCTAACAAACCGACTTTCCTACCTATTCTCAGATCATGAGACAAAACCACAAACTCACACCCACACCCAAAAAGTCACCTCCTTCCCCCAAGTAGGTCTATGACTATCCGGAGTGTCCTCTGACTGATGGGCCATAGTATGTTACTCCAAAATGGACTGTCCTATGTCAGATGTGGACTCCTTGGCCAACACTGTGAAGTTGTAAGGTGCCAGTGGTGAGACACTACCTGCTTACTCAGGAAAGTCCCCTCTTCAGACCTTCCTGGCATTTGGCCATCCTCACATCAGTAGTTACCAAGAAAGACTGATTCTGTCCTTGGTAAATCCAAATATGTGAGGCCACTGGGACTGGGACTGGGACTGCCTCTGGGTGCCTGTCTTTCTGGATCCCTAGTTCAGAGAGTTCCATCACCAAGAAAGTGATGTAGGTCACTTCCTTCAGGAACTGAATGAGGTCACTGCCTTGGCAACCACTTTGTCCTAATAGTTGCTTCCAAGTGTCCCAATTGATGGAGGCTGCCCCTACTTCCTGTGACACTTTCACAAGTTTGAATGGTATATCAAACATAGGCACCCGGGAACAGCTCTCCACACAGGCCTGGTATTGTCCATCTTCTCTACATTAAGAAAAGAGAGACTGCTTCAGACACACCCCTTCATCCTGACCAGGTTGTTTGTCGTGGAAGATGACTTTTGCTCTCTCAGGTCCTTCATAGCTTCCTATAGCTTCCCCAGGGTTCATTTCTGCATGGACCTTTTCATTTCTCAGCAGGTGGAAGATTTCTTACATTCCTGTATTGTAAGACCAACTCTGTTCCTGCTTTTCTGTAAAGTTAGATTGAGGTAACAGAGTATGGTTAGGGTTAATAACATGTTTGATTTGGCTTAGGAATCATTCTGCTGGATGAATAATGTTATTGGGAACCTGCAATATTTATTAGAATATATAGAGGGGAAATATATTTATGAAAACCGAAATCTAGGTAAGATTTGAAGCCCAGAAGGGCTTTGGATCCTTGATTGGGATACTTAGGTTTGAATTATGTTCTGCACATGTGTCTCAGATAAATCTATACACAATGGCATAGGACCTTGTACCTTGGATGATTGAATGTCAAAGAGAACATCCAGTCAAAAAAGGATAGTTCGTAGGATTAGGAAGATAGTTGGTAGGATTAGGAAAAAGAGTGAGTATATGATTTGGACAAAAAGTTCTTTAGCAATAGGGTTTTGGGTAGAGAGAAAATGTAAATGTCAGCACATGTGAAGAGTCAGTCACAATGATGAACTGGGGAAAATATGTAGGAAAGCAGATATCAATAGAGACATTAGAAAATCAGCAAATGATAAAGTGATTGATAGGATTAGACATTTTCGACAGGCTTGAGTTTGAATAAATAATCTTAGGAAGAAACAAATATGTAGTCACCAATAGGATTGACATTTGAGAGCATTAGGCAACCTGGACATGGGTGATTTTCATAATCCATACTCATATTCCATTTAGGCTTTGGTACAGTCGTAAGTGTGACTTTGCATTTTGTGGCCAGAATATTACTGTGATAAAATGTATATGTAGATCAGGTGACATGAGTATTTGTTGCACCATTTCTGAGAGCAATATTTTGAAGAGATATAAATTAGTATTGGGGGCACAAATAGGTGTACCATGTGTGTATGAATATAGAGAGAATGCATGAATAGACCATACTGTGAATAAATAATATAACTGTTTCCAAATTTAGAAATTGGAATAAATTGATATCCCAAAATACACAGGAAATCTTATGTTGATATACATACATTCATTCCAACCAGTTATATATCTAATGGTAATATTAGGGTTGTTGTTTATCATAAAATGTGTGTGAGTTTTGCTTCAAAATTGATTATGGAAATCGAAAATAATGTGTTTGGAAAGAAGTCTCATGAAATAACCAGTCAAAAACAAGGAGGAATACATGTGTTCTGAAGCAGGAAGTGATTGAATGTGTTACAAATGTCTTTCAATTTGTGAACTTGTGGATGAAATGTATATTCTACGAGGTATAAAAACTGAAGAAATAGTAATGTGCCAGTGTTGAATTAAAATGAACATCAAAATACACATCATGTCCCATAGAAATCTACTTTCATTGATGTTAAATTGGGTCAGTTACTGTAGAAATATAAGGCTTTGTTTGCACCATTCACTGAAGTGAGTTTTCAGTACTAGGAAATAAATATGTATTTCAGGTGGATGAATATTTCTAAAAACAATCTTATGAAAAGTTGATTATAAAAGCACATACATGAACATGAGTGAATTATTTAGGGAGTGTATAATAAGACACATATATTTCATATTTTGAAAATATATATATCACACAGATACATTAGAAAGTAGCAATATATATGCCAATCAAAATTCATCATGAAATATATATCATTCACAGATCCAAAAATATTAATTTTACTGAACATGGATTTATGTATAATGTTTTTCAACTAAGAAGCTCACTCATAGTTTGAATTTTCAGTTCCAAAAACATTTAGGAGGAGTCATCTCTTCTCATACTTTGTATCTCCCAAGTTAGCCACCTCACAAAAATGTACGTGTGATACCAGGTAGGATTTTATATGTGCATATAAAAATACATGTGCTGAATTGGCTACAGAAAAAGGGAGACAGAAATTCACATATGTGTTAACTTTAAAAACACATGGAGAACCATTTCAACAAAAAATTAACAAGATTTATAACTCTTACCCTATATCATGCAAAAGGCAAGACCAACTATACGCCATGCCTCCTCTCAACCGCTTGTATTTCTATTCTGTTTGGGTTATTTTTCTCCATCATATTAGGATTAGTAGTCAGAGTCTAGTAGGGTATGTGTTAGTGTCAGGGATTCAGTATTTTGAATGGAAAATTGAAAAATGAATCCAATGTGTATGGAAATATGTGCTACACCAAAATCTTCCCACTCTCATCCAGAACAATGCCTTGACAACACCTACGGCCCAAGTATGACACAATCAGAGGAGAAAAGTTAGAAAATCCGTGAATACATATCTAGAATGGAATATGATCAGAAGTTCACAACCTTGGAAGTGGTAGAGGAGTTTCCAAAAGTAAGGGACAGGGTAAACCCTCCAAAAACTTGAAGGTCTGCTGGCCTAGAGACTTCTTGAGAAACTGCCTGTGAGGTTGGGCACTTGAAATATATGTTGTTGTCAGGACCTTTAGCTTCCTTTCTAGTGAGACCATAAAAGCTGGGTCTGCATCAATGTGACCTGGAGGACATGGTTTCTTATTTTCCAATGAACATGAGATAGCAGTGCTGAATTTTCCATTGTAGGTAAACTGTGGCCCCTGGGGGCTGAATGTCTCCCTGTGTGGACGTTGAATCCATATAGTCATCCTCTATTTTCATGGTGTTTCTTGCTGCTGCACTGGGAGTTTGGTATTTGCTTCATGAAATACAAGGAGTTCAACGGGGACACAGTGCAGGAGGGATTTCTGTCACGTGTGGTGGGTCAGGGTCTGCAGGAGAATACAAGAACCAGGCCTCTATCCCACATAGCTTGCCCCCTTGACCATAGCAACCTGATTCTGAACAATGTCCTGAAACCTCTCTATGTAACAAGGTGCCTTTACATATAAGGGTCTGCTGGCTTCACCATGTCAGTCACAAGCCATTTGGAATCCAATGAAAGATCTACATGGCCCCACCACAGATGTTTTATCACACACCTGCCCACCATTGCTCTAGGCCCACTACTCAGCAGGATCCAACTTTCTGGCATCTCTGTTAAACACCATTTTCATGAAAACCAGTCAATCAAGGCACTGTCTGGTATACTCATTGTTGGGAAAAGTATAAACGGCAGCCATACCCCAGAGAAAAACCCCAACATGGTGCCTAAGGACTTCTTCTTCCTACCTTCTTTTTTCTACAGTGGTGCCAAATGTTCCCACCCGTGTGAACTCTCCCGCTGGTGCCAATTTGAAATCTCGCTGGTGGGGAACCTTAGCCCCAATAAGAACTAATTCCTGGGCTCCAGAGCTGATATCTGAAAGAACTAACCAATAAACGGTTTGCCTGCCATTTATCTAAGCCCTTCCATCTTCCCCTTAGTTCTATATAAGCACACAGCTTTTTGCAATAAAATTGGAATTCTCCCAGCGAAGTGCCTTTGCGTGGGAAGTTCTTTCATTCTGGTGCCCCATGTGAGGATATGGGTGAGCTCTTTCTAACAAGAGTCCCGTCCCCTGCTCCCCCGGAGACAGCCAGCTTTCTGCACCCACCACAGATCTGATATATGTAAGCCTCCCCTGACCCTGGCTCTGCAACTCCCTTCGGGCTACCACTGGTTTTGTGACCTTGATCTTCTGGCCCACTCTGGACGCCCTGTAGGGGGCAGGAAATTCCTGCCACTAAGACCTTTACTGGTCGCAGTGGACCCTCTGGTGATCCGTTTTCCTTTGGGTCGTGAGGCTTCTGAGTTTACACAAGAGGCTCTGTGGTTTTTTCTCCTCTGCTGCCGCTGCCGCTGCTGGCTAGAGTTGCTGTTTGCTGCGGGGCTGCTGTGTCTGGCTGAAGCTGCCTCTCTGCTCGGGGAAAACTGAACTCCCGTCCTGGAACTACATTCTGCCGGAACCGGAGTTCTGTTTTCATTACTGACTTTTTCCGCTGCGTTCAAAAACTTTCCTGACGTCAGGTTGCCCGTGGCTCCGAACCCATTGGGTCTCACAGATCGCACTTCACTGGTGACGCCCAGGTAGTGCCCTCTGTATTTCCTCATGACGGCTGGTCATTTTGGGGACGCCCACCTGACCCCCGTTCGCCCTGAGCTTCCTGAAAGCCGTTCCAGCCCGGGTTTTCTCTTTGTCTCTCTCCCTTACTCTTATTCTCTCTCTCTCTCTCTCTCTCTCTCTCTCTCTCTCTCTCTCTCTCTCTCTCTCTGTCTGTCTGTCTTCCTTCTCTCCCTGTGACTATGGGCACCTCTTCATCTGTACCTGAAGCCTCACCTCTCAAATGTCTACTAAAAAATCTGGCCACACTCTCCCTCACACCAGACATCAAGCCCAAACTTCTAATCAAATTCTGTACCCAAGATTGGCCTACATATCCACTGGATAATGGCAATCATTGGCCTCCAGAAGGCTCCTTACATCCAAACTTCATCTGCGACCTTTTTAACTACTGCCAGCATCAGAAAAAGTGGAGTGAGATTCCCTGCATTTAAGGTTTTAGCCTTCTCACACAGCACCCTGTCGCTGCTCCTCCTGCCCTCCCTCTCAGGTCCTCCTTGTTTGCAAACCCTTCTCTTCCCCTACGTCTACTCCTGACTTCACAGATTCTTCCTCATTCAACCCAGCAGATGAACCCCCACCTTATCCCCCAGTCCTATCTGCCCCTTCTCTCCCACTATACCCTCCTCTTCCTCTGCCTGATTCCAGGGATCCTCAGCCTTCCATTTCATCCTCCTCCCCTCCGCCCTCTTCTGCCTGCTCCACCTCCTCCTCTTCCAAAGAGACACTCCCTGCCCCTCCCTCTCCTTCCTGTCCGCCTCCTGCCTCTTTCAGTCCTCCTGTTACCAGGTCTAAGGGACTCCTTCCCACCCCCAAGACAATCGCACCCCTTTGTGAGGTAGCTGGTCCCGAGGGTGTCATCAGAGTCCAAGTGCCCTTCTCCATGTCGGACATTACTCAGCTAGAGAGGAAGTTAGGCTCATTCACCACTGACCCCACCACTTACATTCGGGAGTTTCAATGGGTCCTGCAAGCATATAGTCTCACTCATCATGACATCTACATGCTCTTGGCCAATACACTTCTCTCTGAGGAAAGTCAATGGGTCTGGGAGCTAGCCCAAGCCCATGCTGATGAAAATCATAGGACCAATCCTAACCACCCCACAGGCCCTCATGCTGTCCCAGAGCAGGATCCCCTATGGGATTACAACACCCCTGAAGGCTTACAGTCTAGTGACCTTTTTACATCCTGCCTCTTGGCGGGCCTGAAAAAGGCCATCCGCAAGGCTGTTAACTTTAAAAAGGTGCAGGAGGTCATTCAAAGGAAGGAGGAAACACCTTCAGAATTCCTGGATAGACTAACCAAGGCCCTTTAAGAGTACACAAACCTCAACCCAGAAACCCCTGATGGCCGTCATGTCTTAATGAAATATGTTCTGGCCCAAAGCTACCCTGACATTAAAGCCAAGCTTAAAAAGCTTGAACAGGGCCCTGCTACTCCTTAGACTAAAATCCTCGCTGTCGCTTTCAAGGTTTTTTATGATAGAGAGGATGAAAGTGAATGCCGTAGGCAGAGGGCTGAAAATGCCAAGTTCCAAATGTTGGCCCAGGTCATTCAGAGAATGCCATCACCACGCCATCCCAATATGACACCCCCGGGAGCTTGCTTCAAATGTGGTAAGGAGGGACATTGGGCCAGGGATTGTCCTTCACTGAGGACACCCTACAACCCCTGCCCAAAAGGCCATCAAAGGGGACACTGGGGGGCAGACTGCCCAACAACCCGAAAGGGAGGTTGGTCAGCCGCCAGGCAACCACAGCCTTTCTTGGGCTTAGCAGCGGAGGATTGACGGATCCCTGGGCTTTCCCTCCAGACTATTACCATCAAGAATCAAGAGCCTAGGTTTACCTTCCTGGTGGATGGCTGCTTCATTACCTTCCTCTTGGATACTGGTGCCACTTTTTCGGTCTTAAGGGAGTATGGGGTTCTACCACACCCTCAAAAACTCCTATTGTCAGGGTAGGAGGTAAACAGATTTTCCCTCAAACCCCCCCATCATGTTATATGCAGGGATCCCTTTTGTCCTTCACTCACTTCTTTCTCGTTATGAGCCATTGCCCCATTCCCCTTCTGGGAAGGGACATACTCTCACTATTAAAAGTCAGCATTCACATATCACCCCACACCTCTCCTACCTCTCATTTCCTCATGATGTTCCTAGGGGCAGATACACCTCCTTAATGCACTCTCCCATGACTCTCTAAACCAGTTAAGCCTGAGGTTTGGGACACAACTACACCCCTTATGGCTAAATGCAGTCCTATTCATATTGTCTTACGGGACCCTTCAAGATATATTAGTCAATCACAATATCCACTCACAACCACAGCCCTCCTCGAATTAGAACCCATCATCCAGGATTTATTACGAAAGGGGTATCTTAGGCCTACACACTCTCCTTTCAACACCCCCATTCTGGCACTTAAGAAACCTAAAGTGTCCTACAGGCTGGTTCAAGACCTTCTCCTTGTCAACTCCTCTGTGGTCCCCATCCACCCACTAGTGCCCAACCCTTACACCCTCCTCTCTCAGATCCCTGCCACTACTACCCACTTCTCGGTCCTAGGTTTAAAAGATGCATTCTTTTCTATTCCCTTGTTCTCAGAATCTCAGAATATCTTTGCTTTTACATGGACTGACTCTCACATCCACCATTCTCATCAGCTTTCCTGGACTGTCCTCCCACAGGGATTCAGGGATAGCCCCCATCTCTTTGGCCAAGTTCTTGCCCAGGACCTCACATCCTTTCACCCGACCTGTCCTGACACTATTCTCCTTCCATATGTCAATGACCTTCTTCTATGTAGTCCCTCTGGGAACACTCTCAATCCCACACCGCTCAGCTTCTTAATTTCCTAGCAGACAAGGGATATAGGGAGTCTCCCCACAAGGCCCAGGTTTCCCATTCTTCTGTCACCTCTCTTGGTTTTTGCCTTAGACCCGGGAAAAAGGAAATAACACTGGATAGGAGGCAACTCCTCTCTGATCTTCCAGTGCCCCATATGAAAGCCAAAATACTATCATTCCTAGGATTAGCAGGTTATTTTAGGGCCTGGATCCCAAATTATTCTCTTCTATCCAAACCCCTGTATGACCAAGCAAATGGACCCCCTAGTGAATCTCTTGTCTCCTCCCCCATCTACCACTTCCGCAGGTTTCAGCAACTCCTCTTAAAGGCACCTGCCCTTCACCTTCCTGATCTTTCAAGACCGTTTCATCTATATGTCCATGAAAAAGGGGGGCAAGCACTTAGGGTCTTAGGTCGAAACTATGGGCCTACATTTGCACCTGTGGCATATTTTCCAAGAAACTAGACTCTACCATCCGTGGGTGAGCCCCTTGCTTAAGAGCTCTGGTTGCTGGACAAATTTTACACAAAGAAGCCTCTAAGCTGAGTTTTGGGGCACCTTGAACTATCCACTCCCCACATCACTTGAAAGATCTTTCAGCTTATAAGGGCCTTCAAACCCTTCCTCCATCCAGGGTTCTGTCGCTCCTCACTTCCTTTCTGGAAAACCCTAATATTACTTTCCTCCCCTGCTCTGCACTGATCCTTCCCTCACTGCTCCCAATGACTCCCACGTCTAACACACCAACTCATAATTGCTTGGAAACCTTAGAAGATTTCCTCCCCTGTCATTCTTCCATTTCTGAGGAACCACTCACCAAGCCTGACCTTATCTGGTTTACCTACAGCAGTTCCTTTAGGCAGAACGGCACTCATTACTCTGGATATGCTGTAGTTTCAGCCACTGAGATTATAGACGCCAAAGCTTTGCCTTCAGGAACTACCAACCAGCAGATTGAACTTATAGCAGCCACTCGTGCCTGCCTTCTTGCACAAGGCAAATCCCTCACCCTCTATACTGATTCAAAATATGTCTTCCAGATCTTATTATCCCATGCTTCAATATGAAGGGAGCGACGCCTACTTACCACCAAAGGTAATGCGATCACTAATTCGGCTCTTATAACAAATCTGATGGAGGCCTCCCACTTACCCACCCAGTTGGGAGTTGTCTATTGTAGGTCCCATCAGAAGGATGGCTCTCTTATCACTGAGGGCAATGCCAAAGCTGACCAGGCGCCACGAATGCGTGCTACCACTTCCAATTATGGCCCCTATGGGGTACATATTATGGCCACTTTAGACAGCTCATCTGAAGCCCCTACTTCTTCCAGTAAGAACAAGGATCTTTTCAAGTTTCTTCATACTCTACACCATTCCAATTCTCAGTCTTTGACCCTTTTTTTACAGAGCTTCTTCTCCCTCAACCCTTCTGACATAGCCATGAAAGAGAATATAGCCTCTAATTGTCAGATCTGTCAGCGGACCAAACCTCATATTCCTTTAAGGCCCAAACCTTTCCCTTTCCACCAAGCCCAGGGACACATTCCCATTGCTGACTGGCAAGTAGACTTCACCAACATGCCCACAGTATGGCACACTAAATACCTCCTTGTCTTTGTGGACACTTTCTCTGTTTGGGTTGAGGCATTTCCCACTTCCAATAAAAAGGCTTCCACTGTAGCTTCAATCTAACTGACAGACATCATCCCTAGGTTTTGTATGCCCACTTCCCTACAATATGACAATGGCCCTGAGATTATTTCTAGGATCACACAAAAGGTCTCTCAAGCCCTCTCCTTCAAGTGGCATTTCCACTGTCCATATTACCCCCAGGCTTCAGGGAAAGTGGAAAGGGTAAATCATACTCTGAAGGAAGTCCTTACCAAATTGACAATGGAATTAAACTTAGACTGGGTCAAAATCCTTCCCTTTGCTTTGCTTCGAATCAGAGCTCTCCCTAAGAAACCATCTTTACTGTCTCCCTTTGAGATAATGTATGGAAGACCTCTTATACCCTCTGGGTTGGTCACTTCACAAGGACCTCTCACCCGAGATTTGTCTTTGCCTCTCTTGTTTCATCTCCGCTCTGAACACTGGAAATGTCAGAACTGGCTTCTTCCGGACCCAGTCTCCACTCCAAACACTCCTCCCTTAACACCTGGGAGTCTAGTCTATTATAATACCCCAGAGGAGAAAGGGACTCTTGCACCAAAATGGGAAAGCCCCTATCCTTTCATTCTCTGTACCCCCACCGCCGCCAAACTCTCCTTACCAGACAACTGTCTCACTCCCTGGATTCCCATTTCTAGGTTGAAACCATATCACCAGGAGGCCCCACCTGCTGACGACAGGACCATGCCAGAGGAACTCCAAGAATCACCTCCTGAAGCTCCCCTTTAATCCTGCTTTTCACACCCATCTCATCCATTTAAGTTGCGGCTCACATGGTGTTCCCTGCAGCCCAATTCCTCTTAAAGAAGGCACAATGAGCTCTCCCAACACCCTAGTCTTCTCTAACTGCTTGTTTTTTGTGCTCTGCTTTTTTTCTGTGCTCTGTTGGGACTTGTCTTTACCCTCCTAACCTACCATGTATTTATTCACTCTTCGGGAACGATACTCAGAACATGGCATGCAGAAGGTCCGCGCAGTGGATGCAACTACTTGCTTCATCCACAACTGCACCTCTATTTCCCTAAAATTGTCACCTTCAAGGACCTTCGTCCCTGGTAGCTGGAACTGGCCTTTCATTTGCTTCCTTTTTAATCAAACCAAAGACTATTGTCATTGGTGGCCTGAGATATATAATGGGTGTCCCTATTGGTCATGCAGGTTCCATGATGAACATGGTAGCTGTTCTTACCACTCACTTGGCTACTCTGAAGGGTTGACTTCTAGTTACCTAAAGTGGCATAAAGGCTCTTCATCCGATAACAATGGATCGTATACTTCAGATATACCTGACCCCAAGGCCAAACGTTGGGGCTATGTTGAGTTTGCTCTCTATGCTCGGACAACCTCAGCAAGACCCACAGGGTGGATGATTGTTGGCCGCACCCTGATTACGCCACCTAAGGCAACCAATCATGTAGTCGAACACATTAAGGAGTCAGAATCAAAACTGGATAAAGGCCATTGCAACACATGTTTTTTCGTCCTCTGCCTGAGGATCAAAAGAAGTATATTTCCTATATGCTTCCATAATTCTCTCCAGAATCATAGAGGGAGACTCATTAGGACCTTGGATTATCTCTCTTACCATGGCCAAATTAGTCGGCCCTCTGGCGGCCACTCGGAGCCCCGCCATTAGAGCCCTGTGATAAGTGGAAAGATGCTACCAACCTTCAAAGGTGTTGGGATTCCAGTTTGGTCGGTTCATGGGCCCATAAGGATGAAGAGGGAGCATCACAGTGGCTTCTGAGTTTTCTATTTTCCGTAGCTGGCGGGTTTCTTTAGGTGGCCCAGCTTCCACCAGAAAAGGAGGGGCTGCTGCTGCTGCGGAGAAGTCCCTTGGAGGGCTTGGGTCTGGCCCAATTGCCTCTAGTGGCGGAGAGGCTGAGTCAGTGGTGGGAGAATCATCTGGAATGTGTTGGGGGTTGGGGAGCGAGGGCAGAGGATAAGGAGGGGGAGGATTGTCCAGTCTTGTGACTCAGGAAGAATGGGGGGAAGATGGGGAGGGAACGGAAGGTTTGAATGATAGGATCCTGGGGAAGGGGTATATGGCTGTTGATCTGGGTGGCCACGTGGTCCCGGCTGAAAGACAATATCTCTGACTTTTTGGATTAGATTGAAGTAGAAGGATCCTTCTGGGGGCCACCCGACTTTGAGGATGGGCAATTCTGAAGCACAGAGAGTCTGCCAGGTCTGACATTTAACTGAAAAATAATGATTCTTGGCCCTTGAGCGGACATCAGTCCAATGATCAAGGGTCAGGGACAGAAGCGTGAAAGTGCTTTGTCCCATAATGGGAGTTACTCAAAAAGAGACAGTGAAGACACAAACGCAACACAAACAAAGACAAACAGTAAACGTTTAACATGGGTCCAAGACAAATATTAGAACTCAGTAACTGGCAAAACCTGATGGGTTAGACAATAAAGACAGACAGTAAACTCAACATGAGTTCGGGACAATGAACAAAACTGTGTAGCCAGCAAAACCTGATGGGCTGGCAAACCGAATCCTGAAGCAAAATATAACCGAGTTGAGGAAACTAATATTCCTTGATTTCCCTCGTCCTCTGGAGTGTCCCCCAGGGACGTGGCCAGTAGCTCTGTGACACGTCTGCCACCCACTGTCAGAGAGAGCTAATGCTCTTCACCGACAGCCACTTTGCCAAGCCCTAACCTGAAACCCGAAACCAGAAAGAGGCGCCTTTCTTACCCCGAGAGGAGTCCCTTGGGGTCTTTCATCCGCTGCTCCGGATATCTCACCTGGGACCTCCAGATGAAAAGGTGGGGCGAACATCGGAGGAAAAGACCACCAACAGGCTTTCTCATGCAACACCAAAGGGTTTATTGGGGGTATAGCATGCTGGAGCTCAGGGCTCACTTCAGAGGAACAAAGAACAAAGAGCCCCGAGAACCACTTGAGTGGAGTTTATATACATTCTTTAGAGAGGGCAGGGACTTTACATACATCATAGCCTTTTTAGCAAATCATCATATACCGCGGGAAAATCAAATAACAACTCTAAAACATGATTAGCACATTCATTGGCGGGAACAGGTTGGGCAGGGGGTGATTGGTCAGCCGTAAGAAGGGGTATACATTTAAATTGATTGGTGGATGCACTGTGATGTTTACGTGGTGAGCTGCATGGTTTCTGGGAAGGGGCTGTTAAGTAACTAGGTCCTCAGGGAAGATTTCAACACACATCTAATGTGCAAATCCGGGAATTGTCTTAACTGCCACAGAAATTTCAGGTGCTGAGTGCAGCTTGGAAACTTTACAAAACCTGGTTCTTTACATTTCAATTTCAATTTCTTTTATTCTTTCAGAACCTTACAGAGGAAGGCGAGAGAGTTCATAGACAATTACTGCTCTTTTGGCCATTTTGGTTTTGGATGCACACAAGGGATCTTTCTTTAGATCCATCTGGTGCTGATAATCTAAGCCACAGCCTCAAACAGGGCCAAGAGGCTGATTAAAACATATCCATTTCCAAAGCAATTACTACTCTGAAGTCAGTTACAGAACTCAGTCTTCTAGGAGAATCACGCCAGTGTTAAAGCCCAGGTGAACACAGTCATCTCTTCCAAAAGCCACACAAGTTACCACAATTAAAATCAAAAAAATCCCACATGGCCCTCATCTACTTCCATATAGTCACTCATCATAATCTCTGGCTGGAGGTTTCCTTAAAAGGCACAGCCCAATAGAGTGTCCATAATAAGCTCCCTTCTCCTCATTTACCTAAATTCAGGGTGGCCTGGACACCCTTCCTGTGAACCAGGATTGATCACATAGTTCTGCCATTAATACTGCTCTACTTCTCCAATTTGAGGCCTACTGACTATCAGGTATAGTATGTGATTTGGAGTCATTATTAAACCCAAGCACCTTTGCAGGGATTGGAAGAACTCATTTGACACAAAAAATCCCAATACTCCCTTGATGGAGGTCAAGAACCAAACACAGGAAGGCAAGAGACTTCACCCACAATGACTGATTTTTTGCCATTTTGGTTTTGGATGCACACATTGGTTCTTTCTTTAGATCCATCCGATGCTGATAATCTAAGCCACAGCCTCACACAGGGCGAAGAGGCTGATTCAGACACATCCCTTTCCAAAGTAATTAAGCAAAGAGCCACTGGTGATGCCCATTCCTTTCCATTTTAAAACTGTTTTCTTCAGGCTTCACAAAGGGTGGCCTGAGGCAAAGACCTTCCTGACATTCAGGGCAACAGAACAATAGGTAAGCAAAAGGCCCAAAGCAGGGTTTCTCTACTGAGACTTTCCTGGTCACACTGATATCTGAGTTTTCTGAGAATCTTGCCATTCCCTTCAGCTATGGATTACATGGCCACGTCACAGAGTTTGGAGGTGGTACATATTTTGGACACAAAACCATGAGCCTATTGTGGAGAGTGGCCAGAATTCAGGAAGAAAACAGGAACTTAGGAAGACAGTACATGTTGTCCATCGATAAGGCAACCTGCAGTCCATTCCTAAAATGGGTAGGATGAATGCTGGGAAGCTTTCTACTAGACAGGACACATCCATTGATGCATTCTCTTTTCTAATGTCTACAACCACGGACACAGTGGGATACACAGACATAGAAACACTCGCCTTGTCAAAAGACTTTCTAGAAACATTCCACTCCAAACCAAGCAAGCCGCCTTTCCTACCTATTCTCAGAACATAAGACAAAACCACAAACTCACACCCACACTGAAAAAGGCACCTCCTTCCCCAAAGTAAGTCTGTGACTATCCAGAGTGTCCTCTGACTGGTGGGCCATACTATGTTCCCCAGAAATGGCCTGTCCTGTCTCAGATCTGGTCTCCATGGCCAACTCTGTGAAATATCAGGGGCCCGCGGTGAGCCACTTCTTGCTTTCTCTGGAAAGGCCAGTCTTCAAAATTTCCTGGCATTTGGCCATCCTCATATCAGTAGGTACCAAAAAAGACTTACTCTGTCCTTGGTAAATCCAAACAAGTGATCCCACTGTACTGGGACTGGGACTGGTTCTGGATGCCTGGCTTCCTGGATCCCAAGTTCAGAGAGTTCCATCACCAAGGAAGTGAGGTGAGGTCACTTCCTTCAGAAACTGAATGACGTCACTGCCTTAGCAACCACTTTTTCCGAACAGTTGCTTCCATACTTCCTCTGACACTTTCACAAGTTAGATTGGTATCTCAACCATAGGAACCCGGGAACAGCTCTCCACAAAGGCCTTTGTTGGTCCATCTTTTCTACATTAAGGAGAGAGGGTGAATGAGACACAACCCTTCATCCTTACCAGGTTGTTTTCCATGGAAGATGACTTTTGCTCTCTCACGTTCTTCATAGTTGCCTACATGTTCTCCAGGGATCATTTCTGCATGGACCTTTGAGGTTTTCAGCAGGTGGAAGATCCACTACATTCCTGTATTGTAAGACCAACTCTGTCCCTGCTGTTCTGTAATGTTAGATTGAGGGAACAGTGTATGGTTAGGGTTAATAACATGTGTGATTTGGGTTAGGAATAATTCTGCTGGATGAATAATGGTATTGGGAACCTGCGATATGTATGAGAATATATAGGTGAAATATATGTATGAAAACAGAAGTCTAGGTAAGATTTGAAGCCCAAAAGAGCATTTTGCCCTTGATTGGAATACTTAGATTTGAATTAGGTTCTGCACAGATTTGTCAGATTAATCAATATACAATGGCATAGGACCTTGTACCTTGGATGATTGAATGTCGAAGAGAACATCCAGTCAAAAAGGGATAGTCGGAAGTGAAAGGTTAATAAAATAGGTATTTGTCACTTCCTGGGAAGAATGTTGTGTTTATTCCGAGCATAATGGAGTTGTAAAAAAAAAATATGATTAAATTAAAAAGACACCATGAAGAGTGTCAATGAGAGAGTGAGAGGACCAAAAAAAGTGGTTTGAGTCTTGGTTCACATAGTCCCCCTGTTTGACTACTTTTTTATCAACCCTGGCCTGTCCGATAATAATCTCCATATTATTGCTAACTATAAAACCCTGTTTGCTCAACCGTGTAATTTCTTTTCTCTAAGCTCAAATTGGACAAGTTAAACTCATGGTAATACCCCACTAGCAGACATAGAATGTGACACCCCACAATGATCACTTTTATGATTAAAAGTAGCTAGAAGAAGAAGTGGGGAATGAAAGATTAATAAAATAGGTACTTGTCACATTTTTTTCTGTATGCTTAACAAAACACTGTTGAAATCTTGAGAACTGTTTGCTAATCTTGTTCCCAGAATGTCCTGTCCCCAAATGCCAAACTGCAGAATGTACTCCCTCACCCGGTTGAATGCAAACCGCCCACTCTCCCTCACCCATCAATAAACTTCACTCCCTGCCCTCCCCAAAGAAAGTATATAAGCTCTGCTTAAGCTCTTCTCAGGGCTCTCTGCTCTATTCAAGTGAGCTCCGATCCCCTGCATGCTGACCCCCTATAAACCCTTTGCTGTTGCATGAGATAGTCTTTTGGTGGTCTCTTCCTCCGAAGCTCGCCCAGTGTTTACTTTGATGATTGGGTGTAGAAAAGAACATTCAGTCAAAAAGGGATAGTCGGTAGGATTAGGAAGATAGTTGTTAGGTTTAGGAAGAAGAATGAGTATAGGTTTTGGAAAAAAAATATTCTTTATCAATAGAATTTTGTTTAGAGTGTGAATGTAAATGTTAGCCCACGTGAAGAGTCAGTCACAATAGTGAACCGGAGAAAATATGTAGGAAAACAGATATCAATAGAGATATTATGAAATAAGGCAAAATATAAAGTGGGTGATAGGATTAGACATTTTCAACAGGGTTGAATTTGAATATATGATCTTAGGAAGAAACCAATATGTAGTCACTAATTGGATTGATATTTGAGAGCATTAGGCAACCTGGACATGGCTGTGTTTAGTAATCCATGTTCATTTTCAATTTAGGCTTTGGTACAATAATAAGTGTGAACCTTGCATTTTGTCTGCAGAATATTACTGTGATAAAATGTATATGTAGATCAGGTGACATGAGTAATTTTTCCATCATTTCTGGGAGCAATATTTTGAAGATTAATAAGTTAGTATTGGGGGTACAAAGAGGTGTACCTTGTGTCTATGAATATAGAGCTAATGCATGAATAGACCATAGTGTTAATAAATAATATAACTGGTCCACTTTAAATAATGCATTGGATTCATATCTTAAAATATATAAGAAATCTTATATTGATATACATACATTCATTCCAACTAGTTATACATCTAATAGTAAAATTAAGGTTATGGTTTATCATGAAAGGTGTGTGAGTTTTTCTTCAAAAGTGATTATGGAAATCAAAAATAATGTGTTTCGAAAAAAGTCTCATGAAAAGACCAGTCAAGAACCATGAAAAAATACATGTGTTCTGAAGCAGGAAGTGATTGAAAGTGAAACAAATGCCTCTAAATTAGCGAACTTGTGGATGAAATATATATCCTATTATGCTCATAAACTGAAGAAATAGTAATGTACCAGTTTTGAATAAAAATGAACGTCAAAATACACATCATGTCCCATAGGAATCAATTTGCATTGATGTTAACCTGGGTCAGTTACTGTATTAATTTTAGGATTTGTAGGCACCATTCACTGAAGATAGTTTTCAGTACTAGGAAACAAATACATATTTCAGGTGGATGAATATTTCTGACGATAATCTTGTGAAAAGTTGATTATAAATTCACATATATGAATATGAATGAATTTAGGAAATGTATAAAAAGACACATGTATTTCATATTTTGAAAAATCTGGAAAGTTTGTATATATATATATATATATGTATATATATATATATACACACACACACACACACACACACACACATACACACACACATGCACACAGACATTAAAAATTAGCAATATATATGCCAATTGAAATTCACCATGAAATATATATCATCCACAGATTCAAAAATATTCCCATGGATTTATGTATAATGTTGTTAAACTAGGAAGCTCACACAGAGTTCGAATTTTAACTTCCAACAGCATTTAGGAGAAGTGATCTCTTCTCACAATGTGTATCTGCCAAGTCAACCACCTCACAAGAATGTACGTGTTGTACCTTGTAGGATTCTATATGTGCATATAAAAATACATGTGCAAATAGGCTACAGAGAAAGGGAGACAGGAATTCACATATTTGTTAACTTTAAAAACACATGGAGAACAATTTCTACAAAAGTTGACTAGATTTATAACTCCTACACTACATAATGCAAAAGGCAAATTCAACTATACACCATGCCTCCTCTGAACTGCTTGTATTTCTATTCTGTTTGGATTATTATTCTCCATCATATTAGGATAAGTAGTCAGAGTCTAGTAGGCTAAGGGTTAGTGTCAGGGATTCAGTATTTCCAATGGAAAATTGGAAAAGGTATCCAATGTGTATGTAATTATGTGCTTTGAAAAATCTTCCCACTCTTATCCAGAACAATGCCTTGACATTACCTTTGCCCCAAGTAAGACACAATTACAAGAGAAGAGTTCGAAAATCTGTGCATATATATATGGAATGCAATATGCTCAGTTGTTCACAAACTTGGAGGTGGTAGAGGAGTTTACAAAAGTAATGGACAGGGTAAACCCTCCACAAAAATGGAGCTTTGCTGGCCTAAAGACTTCTTGAGAAACTGCCTCTGAGGTTGGGCACTTGAAATATATGTTGTTGTCAGGAGCTTAATCTTCATTTGTGGTGAGACAATTAAAGCTGGATCTGCATCTATGTGACGTGAAGGATCTTGTTTCTTATTTTCCAATGAACATGAGACAGCAGTGCTGAATTCTCTCTTTGTAGGTAAACTGTGGCCACTGGGGGCTATGTGTCTCCCTGTGAGGACTGTGAAACGATTTGATCATCCTCCAATTTTCGTGGTGTTTCTTGCTGCTGTACTGGGAGTTTGGTATTTGCTTCGTGAAATACAAAGATTTCAACTGGGACAAAGTGCTAGAGGGAGTTCTGTCACGTGTGGTGTGTCAGGGTCTGCAAGAGAATGCACCAACCAGGCCTTTATCCCACATAGCTTGGCCCCTTGACCATAGCAACCTGATTCTGAACATTGCCCTGAAAACTCTCCATATAACAGGATGCATTTACATATAAGGGTCTGCTGGCTACACTATGTCAGTCACAAGCTATTTGGAAGCCAATGGAAGGTCCACATGACTCCACCACAGATGTTTTATCACACACCTGCACACCACTACTCTAGGCCCACTACTCAGGAGGCTCCAACATACTGGCATCACTGTTCTTCAACATTTTCATGAAACCCAGTCAATCAAGGCACTGTATTGTATACTCATGATCAGCAACAGGACATCCAAAGTTTCTCCAGTGCCACCTGGTCATGGGAATTTCAAAAATTTGATGGTATTCATCTAGCCATTTTTCAAGGATGAAGTTGGAGGCACTGTGGGTTTCAATTCATTCAGGAACCACTAAATGGTGAGGAAGTTCATTTCAATGAAATCTCTGGACAACACTCACAGGAAAGGCTTCCCAAAGAGTGGCCAAAAGGTCACATGAAGCCAGGCCCATTGAACTGTACAATGTGAGGTCCATGTGTGTTTTGACTCTCAAATATGGCTTCCATGTTTTTCATAATAAAATCATGTGATATCCTGGCTGAGATTCACAGTGCTCTGTGGAAAACCAACCTGGGACTAGATTTCAGATTCCAAGGGTGAATCTCATGCGTGGCCTCCTAAAATCCCAACTCAATTCATGGCAATACTACTCTGAGTTCAGTTCCAGAACTCAGTCTATAAGGGGAATCACCCAAGAGTGAAGCCCTGGTGGACCCAGTCATCTCTTCCAACTGCCACAAAAATGACCACAATTATAACCAAAACACTCCCACATGGCCCTCATTTTCTTCCATATAGATATTCATCATAACTTCTGGCTAGAGGTTTCCATAAGTGGCGCAGCTCAAGACAGTGTCCAATATAAGCTTCTTTACCCCTCATTTGCCTAAAGTAAGTGTGGCCTGCACACTCTTCCTGTCAACCAGGAGTGATCAAATAGGCCTGCCATTAATACTGCTCTGCTTCTACTATTTGAGGCCTACTGACTGTCAGGTATAGATTCTTATGTGGTTTGTAGTCATGAGACAACACTAGCACATCTGCAGGGCTTTGAAAAACTCATTTTACTCAAGGGTCAATAATCACACTTGATGAAGGTCAGGAACCTAACAGAGGAAGGTGAGAGACTTCATCCACAATGACTGATCTTTTTGAATTTTGTTTATGGATGCACACATGGGATATTTCTTTAGATCCATCAGGAGCTGACAATCTAAGCCCCAGCTTCACCGAGCGCCAAGAGGCTGATTCAACACATCCATTTCCAAAGCAATTAAGCGAAGAGCCACAGGTGATGCCCACTCATTTCCATTTGAATACTGTTTTCTTCAGGCTTCACAAAGGGGTGGCCTGAGCCAAAGACTTTCCTTACATTCAGGGCAACAGAAAAATAGGTAAGCAAATGGCCCAAAGCAGGGTTTCTCCACTGAGACTTTCCTGGTATCTGAGTTTCCTGATATCTGAGTTTTCTGACATGTTCCACTTCCCTTCAGCTATCCAGTACATGGCCATGTGACAGAGCTTGGAGGTGCTACATAGCTTGGACACAAAACTTTGAGCCTATTCTGGAGAGTGTCCGGAATTCAGGAAGAAAACAGGAACTTAGAAAGATAGTAGGTTTTGCCCATTGATAAGGCTAGTCGCAGTCCATTCATAAATTGGCAGTATGAATGCTGGGAAGCTTTCTACTAGACAGAACACATCCATGATGCATTCTTTTTCTAATACTAAGACCACGGAGAGAGTGGGATACACAGTAATAGAAACACTCACCTTGTCAGAGGACATACTAGATACAGTCCTCTCCAAACCAAACAAATCGCCTTTCCTACATATTCTCAGAACATGAGACAAAACCACAAACTCACACCCACACTCAAAAAGACACCACCTTTCCCAAAGTAGGTCTGTGACTATCCGGAGTGTCCTATGATGGGTGGGACATACTATATTTCCACGAAATGCACTGTGCTCTCTCAGTTCTGGTCTCCTTGGCCAACTCTGTGAAGTTGTCAAAAGTCACTGGTGAGCCACTACCTTCTTTCTCAGGAAAGGCCCCTCTTCTTAGCTTTCCTAGCATTTGGCCATCCTCACATAACTAGGTACCAAGAAAGACTGACTCTGTCCTTGGTTTACCCAAACAAGTGAGACCACTGGAACTGGGACTGGAACTGGCTGTGGTTGCCTGGCTTCCTGAATCCCAAGTTTAGAGAGTTCCATCACCAAGGAAGTTATGTGAGGTAACTTTCTTCAGGAAGTGAATGAAGTCACTGCCTTGGCAACCACTTTGTCCTAACAGTTGCTTCCAAGGGTCCCATGAGATGGAGGGTGCACCTACTTGCTGTGACATTTTCACAAGTTAGAATGGTATATCAACCATAGGCACCTGGGCACAGCTCTCCACACAGGCTTGGTTTGGTCCATCTTCTCTACATTAAGATGAAAGAGGCTGATTCAGACACATCCCTTCACCCTGACCAGGTTGTTTGCGATGGAAGTTGACTTTTCCTCCCTCAGGTCCTTCATTGCTGCCTACATCTTCTCCATGGATCATTTCTGTATTGACCTTTGAGGTTCTCAGCAGGTGGAAGATCCCCTACACTCCTGATTGTAAGACCAACTCTGTCCCTGCTTTTCTGTAAAGTTAGATTGAGGGAACAGTGTATGGTTAGGGTAATAACAGGTTCGATTTGGGTTAGGAATCATTCTGCATGATGAATAATGGCATTGGGAACCTGTGATATTTACAAGAATATACAGGTGAAATATAAGTATGAATACAGAAGTCTAGGTAAGATTTGAAGCCCAGAAGAGCATTGGGTCCTTGATTGGGATACTTAGCTTTGAAATACCTTCTGCACAGATGTCTCAGAAAAATCGATAAACAATGGCATAGGACCTTGTAAATTGGATGATTGAATGTAGAAGAAAACATCCACTTAAAAACGGTAGTCGGTGGGATTGGAAAGATAGTCAGTAGGTTTAGGAAGAAGAGTGAGTATAGGATTTGGTCCAAAAGTTCTTTAGCAATAGGGTTTCTCGTAGAGAATGAATGTAAATGTCAGAACATGTGATGAGTCAGTCACAATGATTAACTAGGGAAAATATATAGGGAAGCAGATATCAATAGAGACATGAAGAAATCAGGCAAAGTATAAATTGATTGATAGGATTAGACATTTTCAACATGGTAGATGTTGAATATACAATCTTAGAAAAAAACAAATATTTAGCACCAATAGGATTAACATTTGAGAGCATTAGGCAATCTGGACTTGGATGTTTTTAGTAATCCATGCTCACTTTCCATTTAGGTTTTGGTACAATCATAAGTGTGAACTTTGCATTTTGTGTCCAGAATATTACTGTGATAAAGTGTATATGTAGATCAGGTGACATGAGTATTTCTTCCACCAATTCTGTGGTCAATATTTTGAAGATGTATAAATTAGTATTGGGTGTACAAATAGGTCTACCCTGTGTCTACAAATATAGATAAAATGAATGAATTGACCATACTGTGAATAAATAATATAACTGGTTCCAACTTTAAATTATGGATTGAATTGATATCTGAAAATATACAGGAAATCTTATATTGATATACATACATTCATTACAACCATTTATAGATCTAATGGTAATATTAAGGTTATGGTTTGTCATGAAGAGTGTGTGAGGTTTGCTTCAAAAGCGATTATTGAAATCTAAAATGAAAAGTAGTCTCATGAAAAGACCAGACAAAAAACATGGAGGAATACATGTGTACTGAAGCAGGAAGTGATAGAAAGTGAAACAAATGCCTATAAATTTGAAAACTTGTGAATGAAATATATATCCTATGATGTGCATAAACTGAAGAAATAGTCATGTAACATTGTTGAATAAAAATGAATGTCATAATACACATCATGTACCATAGTAATCTACTTGCATTGATGTTAAAGTGGGTCAGATACTGTAGAAAAATTAGGACTTCTATGCACCATTCACTGAATTTAGATTTCAGTACTAGGAAACAATATGTATTTGAGGTGGATGAATATTTCTGAGAATAATTTTGTGAACATTTTATTATAAATCCACATACATGAATATGAATGCATTTAGGGATTGTATAATAAGACACATATATTTTATATTCTGAAAAATCTGGAGAGTGTGTGTATATATATATATATATATATATATATATATACACACACACACACACACACACACACACACACACAGACATTAAAAGGTAGCGATATATATGCCAATCGGAATTTATTATGAAATATATATCTTTCACAGATCCAAAAATATTCATTTTACTGAACATGGATTTATGTATTATCTTGTTCAACTAGGAAGCTCACCCGTAGTTTTAATTTTCAGTTCCAACAACGTTCAGGAGGAGTGATCTCTTTTGACAATTTGTATCTGCCAAGTCAGCCACCTCACAAAAGTGTACATGTGATACCAGGTAGGATTCTATATGTGCATACAAAAATACATGTGCTGAATAGGATACAGATAAAGGGCGACAGGAATTCACGGATTTGTTATCTTTAAAACACATGGAGAACTACTTCAATTTAATATTGACTTGATTTATAACACCTACCCTTTATCATACAAAAGGTAAGTCCAGCTATACACCATGCCTCCTCTGAACTGCTTGTATTTCTATTCTGTTTTGGTTATTTTGCTCCATCAATTTAGGATTGACACAGTCTGGCTGGGCACAATTCAGGAGCCACTTGTCAAAAGCTAACTTTATTTTTAGAACCACACACGCCAAAAAATAGCTCCTCGGGAAAAACACTCAGAGCACAACTGCCACCACCGGCTTCCCACAAGCTCTCAACCTCCCCTCTCCTCCTGCTCTTGAGGTCGATTGGCTGGGTTGTTTGAGCAGAGCCAAAAAAGTCCCCCAAAAAGCAGCTCCATAATTTGAAAGGGTGGGGAAACAGCCCAATGGGCATCACCGCAGAGGAGCCAATCAGCTAGATGTTGCTGGGGCCGCTGTGAGCCAACCATCAGCTGGCAGTCTGAAAGTTTGCTTTGGCCCCTTGGGCTGTGGCTCTCAACATCTAACCCTCTCTGTTTAAACAACAAGCATGTGGCTTAGGGACCATGCCTGCCTTAGGTTGTCCAATAGTACATATGATTCTTACCCATTATTGAATGAGCTGACCTCAAGGTGTCAGCCTCCTGTCTTAGATTGGTACCATTGTAATTGGATCTTACCCGTCACTGACTACAGGTCCAGTATACATCCACACCTGTGGAGAGGTCTTTGTACCAGCGGGCGGGTGAGGCTCTTTGCCTCATCTCTGTTGGCCCCCTAATTTTAGCTGAACAACCATGACAAGCAGAAGGGAGGAAGATACACCAAGGCAATTGATGGCTCTTTTTGAAAAAATTGTACCACCGATGACATCATCAGAGAAATACCCCAACACTACCACACGTCACTGCACCAACAGATAGTTCACAATGCAGGCAGGTGAGTTCACAATGCATACAAGTGATACATAGTCCAGGCAAGTTCTGCAAGCAGTTCAGTGATGGCTATTGCAGAAGCTGTAGATTGGTTTTATCTTTGACTTCACATGCACTGGGATGAAGATAGAAATTCTGGCAACAATGCCTAAAGAAAGAATTATGTAACATTCCAAAAGGCACTAAAAGAAAACAATTTTCTTAACAATTTACATTGTCTAGAAGAGAATTATTAAATATAATGAAAAGAAAAGGTGGATCCAACATGGCGGCAGGCAGAGAGGCTGCGCTTTTAATGCACTCCCAGTGATGGGGTCATAAAGTCGCAAGGATAACTCTTTGATTCTACCAACGGAGATTCTCCTAGCAAAATTCCACTGAAGGGAGACTGCCCGGGAGCTACAAGAATTTTTTTGAAGCGTCTGTGTGACCCGCACGAGTGGGACCCTGCCACTAGACGCGGAGTTCGAGATTCACCAGCCACAGTCTGCGCACCGCGGGCACAGCTGCAGATCCGTCCACCAGCCCGCAGCCAAAGTGACTGGGTCCTGCTAGACGCCGAGACACAGCTTGGCAGGAAGAAGTCTTTAGCCAAGCCTCCACGCGCCAGGAGCTGAGGTGAACTGGGCCGGACCAGTCCCACCCCTCCCCTCGGTCAATCCGGCAAGAAGCCTGGGGCCCACCATAGCAGAGAGGTGACATCATCGGAGTTCGGCCGGCGAAATTCCTTCCCAGCAAATTCCACTTTAGCAGGTGTGTGACTCCCCATACTGATACAAGCAGCCAGGAAACTTCATTGACTTCTCAGGGGTCGTGTCCGTAGGGAAGCAGAGGGGAGCCCAGAACCCAAGGCCCCCATATCACCAGTGGTGACCCCTAAGGTCTTATCCGCCAGTTTACCACAGCACTGAGGATTAAAAGGGGCACTCGGTGGGGCTGCAAGTGTAACTAGATCTCTGGAGAATCACTTCTGGGGAACAGGACCTGGCTGGCAGGCTGACAGGAGGAAGGGGGTTAAGAGCTGGAGAAGTGAAATGGCTCTGGACTGACAAGTCTGAGAGACCCCCAGAAGACGCCCTACAGGGATAGCTCTCGGCAGGTAGAGAGCAGACACTCCGCTTGGAAGGCACAGCTCCGCCTACTGGAAGAGAAGAAGGTGGATCTCTAAGACTTTAATTTTTTTGTTGTTGTTGTTGCTGTTGTTGATATTTTTTTCTCTCCTACTTCTCTCCCTGTTCCTTTCCCCCCTTTTCCTTCTCTCTTTCTATCCCATTTCAAGTTTTATTGTTCTTTTTTCATTCCCCTCTAATCTATCTCTCCCTCTATCCTTTTTTTCTTTTTAAGAGCACCTTCATTCTCCTACCCCCCAACTCTCATTCCAAGCATTACATCTTTCATTGTGTGTAATTGTCTAAATGCAAATAGGTGAATGTCTCGAGTCTGTCTATAAGACTCCTAAATACCTAGCTACTACCAACACCCTGATCCAATTGCCTGGTAGTATCCACCTTCAGTGGAGCAATCTTCTAAAGTAGCCGAGACATACTAACCATTGTACCACCAGAGCACCCAACCTAAACATATAGTCCTAAGAACAAACAGCAAATCATTATATGCATACAGAACCTAGAAGCCTTATATGAATTAAATGAATCAGCTTTAAAGTACAACAAAGCCCAAAATTTTTAGGCATAATCTTCCACCACAAAAGAGAGACAACAGAGATATACAAAGCCAAAACAAATGTATAGGAGAAAGCAGTTACAAAGCAGTCAAACAGAGCTGGAAAGCAACGTGAACAATATGAAAAAACAAGGGAAAAAGGGGTTACAAACAATGCAGGACAATCTAAATATACAGGAGGACCTAGAAGAATCAGAAATATGGACAGGGAAAGAAATCAAGGCATTCCTAATTCAGATGGAACGGAATATTAGAGAAGACATGAGACAGCAAATCCAAGCATTGAAAGTATATTTTGAAGAGGAACTAACCACACAAATTAAATCCGCAAAGAATGAGCTTTATCAGGAGATAGAGGTGTTAAAAAATAATCAAGTTGTAATCATAGAAATGCAAGAAACCGTAAATCAGATTAAAAGTGCTAATGAGAATATTACAAACAGACTAGATCAAGTAGAAGTCAGAACATCAGATAATGAAGACAAAGTAAATCAACTTGAAAAGAATATAGTCAACACAGAAAAGATGTGAAATCAAACATATAACACAAAACACAAGTGCACACATAATATAATACATACAACACATGACATAATATTAAAGGCCTTATGACTTTTTACAGGTGAAATCTCCATTGCAATGTCTAAAAACTCTATTGTCCAAAAATAGAACTGATCAGCAAAACATTAACCTAGTTCTGTATGAGCTAAAAAAAACAAAATAAAACTTCATGATATGAGAAAGGGGAATAATAAAATAGATTTGAAAAAAACA
The DNA here is from genome assembly GCF_048772815.1 of Callospermophilus lateralis. Lineage (NCBI taxonomy): Eukaryota > Metazoa > Chordata > Mammalia > Rodentia > Sciuridae > Callospermophilus > Callospermophilus lateralis. Next base: position 616,728 of record NW_027514376.1, on the reverse strand, counting down.
TTCTGGTTCTGTCACAGATGTAAGAACAGCCAAACTGGAGTTCTGCATATCAGCTCTTATTGATTTGAGCCAAATCATCTTATTTTTGGTCTGTAGAAATCTCTTTAGTTAATCTCTCTGGAATCCAAATTGGCTACTGTTCTCCCTGTGGAAACACAAAAACAGACGCCGGACTCCAGACAATTACTTGGTCAGGACCTTTCCATTGTCCTGTTAGAATATCCTTCCAAAGTACCTTGGGCTTATGTACATTTTTTGGACATATATGCCTTTCTGCAGCACTAAGCCCTGATGAACCCAAATTTAAAAAGTTTAGAGTAAAAGGGTTATTTTAAGTTTACCTTTGGGGAATATATACCCCTTCCCAATTTGTTCTTTTTGCTTTAATATGTACGTTTTAATAGTTTCATGTGCTCTTTCAACTATGCCTTCTCCCTGTGGATTGTATGGGATTCCTGTTATATGAGTAATGCCAAATGATGAGCAAAATTGTTTAAAAGAAGTAGAAGTATAAGCAGGGGCATTATCTGTTTTTAACTCTTTTGGAACGCCCACAGTGGCAAAATTTTGTAAGCAATGAGCTATAACATCTTTAGTTTTTTTCTCCAGCAAGAATGGAGCCCATCAAAAATCCAGAAGAAGTATCAACTGTAACATGCAAATATTTTAATTTTCCAAATTCTGGCAAGTTTCTGACGTTCATCTGCCAAATATGGTTAGGTATCAATCCTCTAGGATTGACTCCAAGATTAACTTGTGGTAAAAAGGTCACACAATTTTGACATTGTTTTATTATTTGTCTAGCTTGTTCCTTAGTTACTTTGAAACGCTTTTGTAAAGTATTAGCATTGACATGAAACTTTTTATGAAAATTTGTAGCTTCTTCTAGTGTATAGAAAATATGTATGAATGTCATGTGTTGTTTTATCTGCTAAATAATTGCCCAAACTAAGGGCTCCAGGCAATCCTGTATGTGTCCTGAAATATACTATAAAAAACGGATCTTTCATGTCCCAGATTAGACTTTGTATAGTCGAAAGCAAAGAGAAAATAGTAGAGGAAGGGGAAATCCTTCTACCATCTTCAAGTGATACTATAGCACTAACTATATACTGATTATCGGAAAATAAATTAATTACAGATGCTTTAAGCATCACAAAAGCTTGTAATACTGCATTAAGCTCTACATTTTGAGCTAATTGTTTGGGTACTAAAAATGTAAAAGTTTGATCAGGTGTAAATATTACTGCTGTACCATTATTTGACCCATCAGTGAATATATTTGTAGCATTTATAATAGGTGTTTTTCTTTTCATTTTTGGAAAAATTACATGATGTGATGACCAAAAAGACAATAAAGGATTAGATGGTAAGTGGTTATCAAATGAAACATTAGATTTGCACATGATTATTGCCCAAGAATTTAACTAATTATCTAAATCATCAATTTGATTCATAGTATATGGAGTAATAATTTTATCTTCTTGGGTTGTATTATAGTTATAGTAGAAATATTCAAGTAAAAGAGAAGGTCTCTCGAGCTAGTCAGACAGAGATAAAAATTCAATTAAAAGAGAAGGTCTCTCTAGCTAGTTAGACAGAGGAAAAAATCAAGTGATTGATCCTGATAATGTGTCTGAATCAGCCTCTTGGACCTGTGTGAGGTTGTGGCTTAGATTCTCATCACCTGATGGATCATTCCGTGTGTGAATCCATACCCAAAATGGCCAAAAGAGCAGTCCCTGTGGATGAAGTCTCTTGCCTTCCTTTGTAAGTCTACTGAACTCCATCAAGTGAGAATACGCATCCTTTGTGTCAAATGAGTTCTTCAAAGCCCTGGAGAGTCTAGCACATAGGTTCTTGGGTTTTCTCATGACTCCAATTCACATAAAAATATCTATACCTGACAGTCAGTAGGCCTCAAATTGGAGAAGCAGAGGTGTATTAAGGGCAGGCCTATTTGATCACACCTGGTTCACAGGAAGGGTGTCCAGGCCACCATGACTTTAGGCAATGAAGGGCAAGAAAGCTTATTTTGGACACTGTCTTGGACTTCGCCACTCATGGAAACCTCCAGACAGAGCGTAGTATGAGAGTGTATATATGGAAGAAAATTAGGACCATGTGGGAGTGTTTTGGTTTTAATTGTGGTCATTTGTGTGGTAGTTGGAAGATATGACTGGGTATACCTGGGCTGAACTCTGGTGTGATTCCCCTTAGAGACTGAGTTCTAGAGCTGACTTAGAGAAGTGTTATCATGAAATATGTTGGGATTTTAGTTGGTCACGCATGAGAGTCGCCCTTGGAAACCGAGATCTAGGTCCAGGTTTGCTTTCCACAGAGCACTGGGAATCTAATCCAGGATATCCCATGGTTATATTCTGAAAGACATGGCAGCCATAGTTGAGAGTCAAAACACACATGTACCTCACATTGTAGACAGCAATAGGTCTGGCTTCCTGTGAAATTTTGGCCACTCTTTGGAAGCCTTGTCTGTGAGATTGCTCCAGAGCTTTCATTGAAATGAGCTTCCTCACCATTTAATTGTTCCTGAATGAAGTTAAACACACAGTGCCTCCAACATCATTCTTGTAAAATGGCTAGATAAATACCATGAAATTTTTGAAATTCCCATGACCATGAAAATGGTGTAGAACAGAGATGCCAGTAAGTTGGAGCCTGATGTGAAATGGGCCTAGAAAAGTCGTGTGCAGTTGTGTGATAAAATATCTGTGGTGGGGCAATGTGGATCTGCCATTGGCTTCCAAATGGCTTGTGACTGACATGGTGCACCCAGCAGACCCTTCTATGTAAAGGCATCTTGTTATGTGGAGAGTTTTCAGGGCAATGTTCAGAATCAGATTGCTATGGTTAAGGATGCAAGCTATGTGGGATTGAAGCCTGGTTGGTTCATTATCATGCAGAACCTGACACACCACACGTGACAGAACTCCCTTTAGCACTGTGTCCCAGTTTAACTCCTTGTATTTTGTGAAGCAAATACCAAACTCACATTGCAGCAGCAAGAAACACATCGACAAGTGGAGGATGGCCAGATGGCTTTACAGTCCACACGGAAAGAGTTTGCCCGCAGTGGCCACAGTTTACCTACAAAGAGAGAATTCAGCACTGCTGCCTCATGTTCATTAGAAAATAAGAAACCATGTCCTCCAGGTCACTTAGATACATACCTAGCTTTGATGGTCTCTCTACAAAAAAAGCTAAAACTCCTGACAACAACAAATATTTCAAGTGCCCAAACTCAGAGGCAGTTTCACCAGAAGTCTTTAGTCCAGAAGAGCTCCATTTTTGTGGAGTATTTACCTGTCCCTTACTTTTGGAAACTCCTCTACCACCTTCAAGGTTGTGAACTCTTGAGCATATTACATTCCAGATATGTATTCACAGATTTTCTAACTCGTCCACTCTAATTGTATTTTACTTGGAGTGAAGGTAAAGTCAAGGCATTGTTCTGGATTAGAGTGGGAAGATTTTTGTGAAGCACATATTTACATACACATTGGATTCATTTTCCTATTTTCAATTCAAAATGCTGAATGCCTGACACTAACGCATACCCTACTAGACTCTGACTACTAATTCTAATATGATGGAGAAAAATAACCCAAACCGAATAGAAATACAAGCAGTTTAGACGAGACATAGTGTATTGCTGGACTTGCCTTTTGCATTATACAGGGTAGGACTTATAAATCTAGTCAATATTTTGTTGAAATAGTTCTCCATGTGTTTTTAAAGTTAACAAATAGATGAATTCCTCTCTGCCTTTCTCTGTAGCCAATTCAGCACATGTTATTTCATATGCACATATTGAATCATACCTGTTATCACATGTACATTCTTGTGAGGTGGCTGACTTTGCAGATACAAATTGGGAGAAGAGATCACTCCACCTAAACACAGTTGGAACTGAAAATTCAACCTATGGGTGAGCTTCGTAGATGAACAACATGATAAATAAAATCATGTTCAGTATAATGAATATTTTTGGATCAGTGGATGATATACATTTCATGATGAATTTCGATTTCCATATATATTGCTACTTTTTAATGTCTGTGTGTGTGTGTGTGTGTGTGTGTGTACACTCTCCAAGTTTTTCATAATATGAAATATATGGGTCTCAATGTACACTCCCTAAATTTATTCGTATTCATGTATGTGGATTTATAATCAAATATTCAAAAGATTATTCTCACAAATATTCATCCACCTGAAATACATATTTGTTTCCAAGAAATAAAAACTAACTTCTGTGAATGGTGCATACGAATCCTAATATTTCTACAGTAACTGACCCAGTTTAACACCAATGCAAGTAGAAAATTATGGAACGTGATGTGTATTTTGATATTCATTTTTAGTCAACACTTGTACATTACTATTTCTTCAGTTTATGCACATCATAAGATATATATTTCATACACAAGTTAGCAAATTTATTGGCATTTGTTTCACTTTCAATAACTTCATTCTTCAGAACACATGTATTCCTCCATGTTTTTTAACAAGACTTCTTTCTAAACACATTATTTTCGATTTCCATAATCACTTTTGAAGCATAACTCACACACTCTTCATGATGAAATATCACCTTAATATTACCATTAGAAGTATAACTGGTTGGAATGAATGATTTTATATCAACATTAGATTTTCTGTATATTTTCAGATATCAACTCAATCCATTATTTAAAGCGGACCAATTATATTATTTATTCACAGTATGGTCTATTCTTGCATTATCTCTATATTCTTAGACAGATACTACACCACTTTCTACCCCCAATACTCATTTATACGTCTTCAAAATATTGTTCCCAGAAATGGTGGAAGAAATACTCATGTCACCTGATCTACATATACATTTTATCACAGTAATATTCTGGAAAATAAAGCAAAGGTCACACTTATGATTGTACCAAAGCCTAAATTTAAAGTGAGCATGGATTTCTAAAAACATCCATGTCCAGGTTGCCTAATTCTCTCAAATGTCAATCCAATTGTTGACTACATATTTGTTTCTTTCTAAGATTATATATTCAAACTCAACCCTGTTGAAAATGTCTAATCCTATCACTCACTTTACTTTGCCTGATATCCTAATGTCTCTATTGATATCGGCTTTCCTTCATAAATTCCCAGTTCATCATTTTGACTGTTCATTTGTGCTGACATTTACATTCACTCTCTACCTGAAACCCAATTGCTAAATAACTTTTGGTCCAAATCCTATACTCACTCTTCTTTCTGAATCTACCAACTATCTCCCAAATCCTACTGACTATCCTTTTTTGAATGGATGTTCTCTTCGACATTCAATCATTCAAGGTACAAGGTCCGATGCCATTGTGTATTGATTTATCTGAGACATCTGTGCAGGACATAATTCAAAGCTAAGTCTCACAATCAAGGGCCCAATCCGTTTCTGGGCTTCAAATATTACTTAGATTTCTGTTTTCATACATATATTTCACCTCTATATTTTTATAAATATCACAGATTTCCAATACCATTATTCATCCAGCAAAATGATTCCTAACCCAAATCGAACATGTAATTAACCCAAACCATATACTATTCCCTCATTCTAACTTTATAAAAGAGCAGAGAAAGTGTTGGTCTTACAATATAGGAATGTAGGGGATATACCACCTGCTTAAAACCTCAAAGGTCCATGCAGAAATAATCCCTGGAGAAGATGTAGGCAGCTATTAAGGACCTGAGAGAGCAAAAGTCATCTTCCATGGAAAACAACCCTGTCTGGAGAGGGGTTGTGTCTGACTGAGTGTCTCTGTTCCTAATGTACAGAAGATGGACCAATCCAGGCCTGTGTGCAGAGCTGTTCACGGGTGCCTATGGGTGATATAGTATTCTAACTGGTGAGAGGGTCACGGGAAATAGGGGCAGCATCTATCTCATGGGACCCTTGGAAGCAACTGTTAGGAAAAAGTGGTTGCAAAGGCAGTGACCTCATTCGGTTCCTGAAGGAAGTGACCTCATCTCTATTCCTTGGTGATGGAACTCTCTGAACTTGTGATCCAGGATTCCAGGCACCCAGAGCCAGTCCTAGTCCCAGTCCCAGTGGGCTCATTTGTTTGGATTTTGTAAGGACAGAGTCAGTCTTTCTTGGTATCTATTGATGTGAAGATGGCCAAATGCCAGGAAAGCTTTGAAGACTGGCCTTTCCAGAGAAAGCAAGTAGTGGCTCACCACGGGCTCCTGACAATTTCACAGAGTTGGCCAAAGAGACCAGATCTGAGACAGGACAGGCCATTTTGGAGGTACATAGTAAGGCTCACCAGTGAGAGTACACTCCGAATAGTCACAGACCTACTTGGAGGAAGGCGTTGCCTTTGAGGTTTTTGTTGTGTGATTGTGGTTTTATCTCATGTTCTGAGAAAAGGTAAGAAAGGCGGTTTGTTTGGTTTGGAGTGAACTGTTTCTAGTAAGTCGTTTGACAAGGCAAGTGTTTCTATGTCTGTGTATCCCAATGTGTCTGTTTTTGTAGACATTAGAAAAGAGAATGCATCAATGGATGTGTCCTGTCTAGTAGAAAGCTTCCCAGCATCAATCCTGCCCAATTTATGAATGGATTGTGTCTTGCATTATCGAAGGGCAACACCTACAAACTTCCTAAGTTCCCATTTTCTTCCTGAATTCTGGCTACACTCAAGAATAGGCTCATGGTTTTGTGTCCAAGATATTTACCACCTCCAAGCTCTGTGATATGGCCATGTACTGGATAGCTGAAGGGAATGGCGAGCATCTCAGAAAACTCAGATATCAGTGTGACCAGTAAAGTCTCAGTGGAGGAACCCCGCTATGGGCCTTTTGCTTACCTATTGTTCTTTTGCCCTGAATGTCAGGAAGGGCTTTGCCTCACGCCACCCCTTTCTGAAGCCTGAAGAAACCAGTTTTCAAATGGAAATGAGTGGGCATCACCTGTGGCTCTTTGCTTAACTGCTTTGGAAAGGGATGTTTCTGAATCAGTCTCTTGGCCCTGTGTGAGGCTGTGGCTTAGATTACCAACACCTGATGGATGTAAAGAAAGATCCCATGTGTGCATACAAAATCAAAATGGCAAAAATTCGCAGTCATTGTAGATGAAGTCTCTCGCCTTTCTCTGTAAAGTTCCTGACCTCCATCAAGGGGAATAGGGATCCTTTGGGTCAAATGAATTCTTCAAAACCATGCAGAGGCAAATCCATAAGTGCTTCGGTTTTTTCTTGACTCCATTTCACATAAAGAATCTAAACGCCAAAGTCAGAAGGCCTCAAATTGGAGAAGTGGAAAAGTATTAATGGCAGACTTATTTGATCACTCCTGGTTCACAAGAAGGGTGTCCAGGCCACCGTGACTTTAGTCACACACACACACACACACACACACACACACACACACACACACACATATATATATATATATATATATATATATATATATATATATACACTCTCCAGATTTTTCAAAATATGAAATATGTGTCTTATTTTACACTCACGAAATTCATTCATATTCATATACGTAAATTTATAATCCACTTTCCAAAGATTATTCTTAGAAATATTCATTAACCATAAAAACATATTTCTTTCCTATACTGAAAAGTAACTTGAGTGAATGGTGCACACAAATCCTAATATTTCTACAGTACCTGACCCAGTTTAACATCAATGCAAGTAGATTCCAATCGGACATAATGTGTATTTTGACGTTCATTTTTATTCAACACTGGTAGATTACTATTTCTTCAATTTATGCACATCATAGGATATATATTTCATCCACAAGTTAGAAAATTAATAGGCATTTGTTTCACTATCAATCATTTTCTGCTTCAGAGCACATGCATTCCTCCATGTTTCTCGACTGGTCTTTTCATGAGAAAAGGGATGGACAAGGCAAGGTAAGGCAACTAAGATAGCACCGAAGACACGGAAACAGTCCTATTTGGTTGCAACCGGATTTAGAGGGCATTGCTTCTGTTGTAATCATTTAATCCCCTGCACCCCAAGTTTAAATTGTTTCAGAATTTTGTACCCAACATGGATGGGAGGGGCTCAGAAGTTCACAATCTGCAGAAGTTTATAAAAAGCAGTTTTTGTTTCTGTTTTTTTTTTTTTTTTTTCTCTGTTCTGGGCAAGTTAACATTTTAAGGATAACGGGAATGGGGCAGAGCTATTTTCTTCTCTTTTCTTTTTCTCTCAGTCAGATGTTACCATGGAGCCCAGTTGGTAACTTCTTTATCTTAGAAATGTAGCCATCTCTGTGAAGCCCCAGCTCAAGGCCAGAGGCATTGTTTACATATTGCCAGCATTATGACTGACTCTTTCCAAACACATTATTTTCGATTTCCATAATCACTTTTGTAGCAAAACTAACATATCTTCATGATAAACCGTAACCCTAATATTAATATTAGATGTATCATTGGTTGGAATGAATGATTGTATATCAATATAAGATTTCTTATATATTTTCAGATATCTATTCAATCCGTTATTTAATGTGGAACCAGTTATATTATTTATTCACTTATGGTCTATTCATGCATTATCTGTATATTCAATGACACAGTGTACACCTCTTTGTACCCCCAATACCCATTTATATGTCTTCAAAATATTGCTCCCAGAAATGGTGGAAGAAACACTCATGTCACCACATCTTCATATACATTTTATCACAGTAGTATTCTGGAGACAAATGTAAAGGTCACACTTTTGATTGTACCAAAGCCTAAATGGAAAGTGAGCATAGATTACAAAAAACATCCATGTCAAAGTTGCCTAATGCTCTCAAATGACAATCCTATTGGTGACTACATATTTGTTTCTTCTTAAGATTATATATTCTAACTCAATTCTGTTGAAAATGTCTAATCGTATCACGCACTTTATACTTTGCCTGATTTCGTAATGTCTTTATTGATATCTGCTTTCCTACATATTTTTCCCACTTCATTATTGTGACTGTTCACATGTGCTGACATTTACATTCACTCTCTAACCGAACCCCTATTGCTAAAGATATTGTTTTCCAAATCCTATACTCACTCTTCTTCCTAAACCTACCGACTATCTTCTTAATCTTACCGACTATCCGTTTATGACTGGATTTTCTCTTCTACATTCAAACATCCAAGTAATGTTCCTGCAAGCGTCGGTGGAAGAGATCACCAAGATAGTGTCTCATGCAACAGCAAGGGGTTAATTGGGGGTCCAGCAAGCTGGGGCTCAGAGCTCACATGAATAGAGCAGAGAGCCCTGAGAACAGCTTAAGCAGAGCTTATATACTTTCCTTGGAGAGGGCAGGGATGGAAATTTATTGATGGGTCAGAGCGAGTGGGTGGTTAGTGTGAAACTGGGTGAGGGAATACATTCTGCAATTTGGCAGTTGGGGACAGCACAATCTGGGAACAAGATTACAAACAGTTCTCAATATTTCAACAGTGTTTTGTTAAGCATACAGAAAAACAGGAAGTTACAAGTACCTTTTTTATTAACCTTTCATTCCCCACTTCTTCTTCTTGCTACTTTTAATCATAAAAGTGATTATTGGGACGTGTCACATTCTATGTCTGCTAGTGGGGTATTACCATAAGTTTAACTTATCCAATTTGAGCTTGGAGAAAAGAAATTACATGGTTGAGCAAACAGGGTTTTATAGTTAGCAATAATATGAGGATTATTATTGGACAGGCCAGGGTTGATAAAAGCGTAGATAAGCAGGGGGACTGTGTAAACCAAGACTCAAACCACCCTTTTTGGGCCTCTCTCTCTCGTTGACGCTTTTCAAGGCATCCTTTTATTTTACTCAAAGGTTTTTTTTACAACCTCAGTATGGTCGGCATCAAAACAACATTCTTACATCAATGCAGCACAAAGGCCCCCTTCTCTCATGAAGAGGAGGTCCAACTCTCAACTGGAGTGTAAAACAACTTCAGAGAGACATGTAAAAGATTCCTGCAAAGCTGTGATGGAGGTTTCTATTATCTTTAAGTTTTGGTCTCTTGCTGCTTCTATTTGGGTCATTTGTTGTGTACCATGGAGCAGGGCAGTGGTTCCTGTGACTACCACTGCCGCAACTCCAATTCCTAATATGATGGCTAAAGTGAGGGATATATGTTCCCAGTGGAACCGGGTTGTATGCCCCCGTGTTTGAACTTCAAATGAACCTGGGTCATTATAGAGCAATCTGGGAGACATCTTCACCATTACACAATTAATCACATCTGTTGACCATTTCATGAAAACATGAACAATGTTTAAGTATATAGAATTATACTGTTGTAGGGACGGACAAGGCACGGCACTTAAGATAGCACCAAAGACAGGGAAACAGTCCTATTTGGTTGCAACCGGATTCAGAGGGCATTGCTTCTGTTGTAATCAATTAACATCCTGAACCCCAAGTTTAGGTAGTTTCAGAATTTTGTACCCAACATGAAAGAGAAGGGACTCAGAAGTTCACAGTCTGCAGAAATTCACAAAAAGAAGCTTTTTTTTCTGTTTTTTTCCTTTATTGTGGGCAAGTTAACTTTTCAAGGACACCTGGGAGGCAGAGAGCTTTTTTTTTCCTTTTCTTTTATCCCCCTGCCAACTGTTACCATGGAGCCCAGTTTGGAAATTTTTATCTTAGAAATGTAGCCATCTCTGTGAAGCCCCAGCTCAAGGCCAGAGGACTTGTTAACATATTCTGTGAAAAACTATTAAGGGGGTGTCTAGCTTAGGAGTGCTGATTTTTCCAGCCAGTAGCCAAGTAGAAAAGGGAAACAGAAAAAGAGGAAGTTAATCTACACTGAACTCATTTATAGAGACTCTTTTGCTGAAAGTCCTAAAGTCAGCCATGGTGAAGACTTCTGGAGAAGTTCAGTGAAGATTTTTCTGTGGGCCTGGTACAGAGGGGGAAGACGGGGAAGGCGGGGGGTGAGAGCAGCTCCGTGGATCTGAGAATAAGGAAGGAGAGATGTAAAGGAATAATGGGAAAGGGGTTTGGGATTTTCCTAGCAACATAAATTGAGCAGTAGAATCGGTAGAGCAGAAAGGAAGACGGGAGTGAGTATCCCAAAAAGCCTGTGAGGGACTTTAAATTCTTAGTAACCTGTTTTCAGTGATGACAAAGCAACTTTAAAGGCCATTTTCATTACATCTTCGATAGGTGTCTGAGGGCTCTCCTAAGCTGGTTTGAGCTTTGGGTTCAGTGGTAAGAGGACCTGGTGGGACCCGGTGTGGGCACTGACAAGAAAAGAGAGAAGTGAGTGGATGGATGGGTACCTCAGTACCTGCTACCTCAGCAAGAGGGAAATGCTCTGAGAACCGGCGGAGGTTTCGGTTTTTGATCTAGTAATTGGAGAAGAGAAATCAGGTTTGCTGAGGTGGGACTGACAGCAGAGAGTCTGGAGCAGAAGGCTGAGTTTGAGGAACTATTGGAGAAGCATAGTTCAAGATGTGAGCGAAAGAGGAAAAAGGCCTTCACATAGGGGAATTTCCTTTCACCCTTTTGAGCACGTGCAGAAGTTAAAAAGGTCACACAGAATTTGAGGATCTAGAGACTCCTCTGTTGGCCATCAGTTTGGGTTTTCTAAGTGGTAATATGGCCAAGGCTGTGTACTGAATTTGATGAGGATTTTGGGTTCCACCAGGCAGCCCCTGTATGCTCAAATCCCCATGACTTACAGAAGAAGTCGGCTTTTCCCCCACACAGCCGTGGCGGTTTGTGGCTTTGATAGTCTGCCGGGCAAACATACTAATATAGGCTAGCCAACCTGCATCTGGCTTGCCTGTCCCTACAACCATAATGTTTGTTTCCATTATCTATGGTACGGAAAGGATTTAATGGAATTTTAGTGAGATCCTCTTCATCAGGGATATCCTAATAGGAAAGACCTATAGCCAGCTGACAAATGTCTGGGTGGAGAGATGGCCACCAGGTCCCTAAGGGGGCTGTATGCAAGATAGACCATACTTCTTGTCTAGTAGTATTTGTGATCAGCCATCGCTGCTGAAGCGACTGATGAGCGTTAGGACTACGGGTGGCCAAGGAGAGTCTATAGCCTTACCCACGTGGCGAATATGCAATTTGAAAGGGTTAACAGTCTTTTCCAGTTTTCAGCCAGAGTCTGGACATGGCACAGGCTTGAGATGAGAGGCATGGATCCAGGAAGTGATTCCCTCTACTTTTACTGCTGTAGGTGTTATAAGTAGCACCTGGAATGGTCCTTTCCAGCGGGGTTCCAGGGATGACACCTGATGTCATCTTATGTAGAGGAAGTCTCTTTCTTGATATCAATGTGGATTCCCCTCGTCCCCAGGTTGGAAGGCAGTGGCCAGCTGTTTCCACAGGTATAGCTGAGTTCTTACAAGAGATTTAAGTATGTCAAGCAAGGGTGTGTGGAAGGGATCCTTAGGTCTTAGAGTCGAGGTTGGGTCTCTTAGTGTAGGAAGGGCCCCATAGAGAATTTCATAGGGGGTGAGGTTACACAAAGAAAGAAAGGGAGTATTTCTTGCATGAAACAGTGCATAAGGCAGAATCATAGTCTAATCTTTTATGCCGGTCTCTAAGCTTAATTTTGTTAAGGTCTCTTTAATGGTTCTATTTATTTTTTTTAAGTGTCCTGAGCTCTCGGGTCTATAAGCACAATGTAACTTCCAATTAATCCCCAGGGTCCTGGCTAACCCCTGATTTACCTGGCCCATGAAGGCTGTTCAATTATCAGACCATATTAAATTAGGCAGGACGTGTCTTTGATAAATATCTTTCAGGATCTTCTTGACCACAATTTGTGCCGGTTTTCTTTTCTTTTTCTTTTTTTTTTTTTTTTTTTTTGGTGGGAAAGGCTTCAATCCATCCTGAAAATGTATCTACAAAGACTAGGAGATATTTAAGTCCATACCTTGCTGGCTTAATTTCAGTAACGTCCACTTCCCAGAATTGTCCTGGTCTGGTTCCTCATAGGTGCTTTCCTGCAGGAAGCTTGGAAGGGTAAGCATTAACCAATTGACAGAACTGACAGGCTTTTGTTACCCATTCAATTATTTCCTTTCACTGTGAGTGAATTAGTCTAAAACTCTGTTCTTGATCCTACAGTAATGCCGGCAGTTTTTTTGAACCAAGTTGATTGAGTTGATGTACATTTTTAATGTAGTGTAGGGCTTTCTGAAATTGCAGGCTGGGCTCAGTGAAGTTGAGGAGTTCAGTGTCAGTGTTCTTAGATGTTATCAAAAGCTTGCTGGTGCTCAAGGGTCCATTGGAATTGGGCATTCTCATTTAACAGCGGGTATAAAGGAGCAGCTAAGAACACAAACCCAGGTCCATAACCTGCTAAAGCCAGCAGTCCCAAGAAACTCTCTATGTTGTCTCCTGTTAAATGGGGGTGGTATCTGCACAACGGTTTGTTTTCTGGGCTCAGTGAGCCATCATTTACTGCGCCTAAGGAAATACCCCAGGAAGATTACTTCTTGCTTGCAAATTTGGGCCTTTTTGTCCAAAGCTCTCTACCCAAGTTGAGCAAGCTCAGATAATAGTGCTTGGGTCTCAGACTCACAGTTTTCTTTGGTGTTGGCTGCCAGTAGCTGGACATCCACATATGGAAGCAGAATGAATTCGGGGTGCGTAGTTCTGAAGTTGTAGAGATGTCTGTGAAGGGCTTCATCAAAGAGAGTGGGGGAGTTTTTGAACCCCTGTGGAAGTCGAGTCCAAGTTAGTTGACAAGACGTTCCGGTTTCTGGGTCTACCTACTCGAAAGCAAACAGCAACTGACTATCTTTATGCAGAGGCAAGCAAAAGAAAGCATCTTTTAAGTACAGAACAGTATAGCATTTTCACTCGGCCACAGCAAAGAGGTTATTGGGGGTCCAGCATGCTGGGGCTCAGAGCTCACTTGAATAGAGCAGAGAGCCCTGAGAACAGCTTTAACAGAGCTTATATACTTTTCTTGGAGAGGGCAGAATGGGAAATTTATTGATGGGTCAGGGCGAGTGTGCGGTTTGCATGCACCCGGGTGAAGGAGTATATTCTGCAGTTTGGCAGTTGGGGACAGCACATCCTGGGAACAAAATTAGCAAACAGTTCTCAAGATTTCAACAGTGGTTTGTTAAGCATACAGAAAAACAGGAAGTGACAAGTGCCTATTAACCTTTCACCAAAGCAAAATGGAAAGTGAGCATTGATTACTAAAAGCAACCATGTCCAGGTTGCCTAATGCTCTCAAATGTCAATCCTATTGGAGGCAACATATTTCTTTCTTCCTAAGATTATATATTCAACCTCAACCATGTTGAAAATGTCTAACAATATTACATTATACTTTGCCTGATTTCCTAATGTCTCTATTGATATCTGCTTTCCTACATATTTTCCCCAGTTCATCATTGTGACTGACTCTTCATATGTGCTCATATTTATGTTCACTCTCTACCCAAAACCCTATTGCTAATGAAACTTTCGTTCAAATCCTATATTCACTCTTTTTTCTAAACCTACTGACAACCTTCCTAATCCTGCCGACTATTCCTTTTTGACTGGATGTTCTCTAGGACATTTAATCATCCAAGGTACAAGGTCCTTTGCCATTGCACATCGATTTATCTGAGATATCTGTTCAGAACATAATTCAAAGCAAAGTATCTCACTAAAGGGCCCATTGCCCTTCAGGGCTTCAAATCGTACCTAGATTTCAGGTTTCATACTTATATTTCACCTATATATTCTTGTGAATATCGCAGGTTCCCAATACCATTATTCATCCCGCAGAATGTTTCCTAACCCAAATAGAATATGTTATTAACCCTAACCATACACTGTTCCCTCAATCTAACTTCACAAAAGAGCAGGGACAGAGTTGGTCTTACAATACAGGAATGTAGGGGATCTTTCACCTGCTGAGAACCTCAAAGTTTGATGAGAAATGATCCCTAGAGAAGATGTAGCAGCTATGAAGGACCTGAGAGAGCAAAAGTCATCTTCCATGCCAAACCACCTGTTCAGGATGAAGTGATGTGTCTGAATCAGCCTCTCTCCTACTGATATAAAGAAGATGGACCAAACCAACCCTGTGTGGAGAGCTTCTCCTTGGTGTCTACGGTTGATATACCATTCTAACTTCTGAAAGTGTCACAGGAAGTAGGGGCAGCCTCCATCTCAAGGGACCCTTGGAAACAAGTGTTAGGACAAAGTGGTTGCCAAGGCAGTGACCTCATTCCCTTCCTGTTGGAATTGACCTACCTCACTTCTTTGGTGATGTAACTCTCTGAACTTGGGATCCAGGAAGCCAGGCACACAGAGCCAGTCCCAGTCCCATTCCCAGTGGACTTACTTGTTTGGATTTACCAAGGAGAGAGTCTGTCTCTCTTGGTACCTAATGGTTTGAGGATGACAAAATGCAAGTAGAGCTCTGAAGATGGGCCTTTAATGAGAAAGCAGGTAGTGGTCAGCACAGGCTCCATACAACTTCACAGAGATGGACAAGAAGACCAGACCTGAGACAGGACAGGCCATTTTGGGGGAACATAGTATGGACCACCAGTCAGAGGACACTCTGGAGAGTCACAGACTTACATGGGGGAAGGAGGTGACTTTTTGATTGTGGGTGTGAGTTTGGGGTTTTGTCTCATGTTCTGAGAATAGGTAGGAAAGGTGGTTTGTTTGGTTTAGAGTGGACTGTTTCTAGAAAGTCCTTTGACAAGGCGACTGTGTCTGTGTCTGTGTATCCCACTGTGTCCTTGGTTGTACATATTAGAAAGCAGAATAGATCAATGGATGTATCCTGTCTAGTAGAAAGCTTCCCAGAATTCATCCTGCCCATTTTAGAAAAGGACTGTTGGTTGCTTTTCGATGGGCAACACCTACTATCTTCCTAAGTTCCTGTTTTCTTCCTGAATTCTGGCCACTCTCCAGAATAGGCTCATGTTTTTTTGTCCAAGATATGTACCACCTCCAAGCTCTGTGACATGGCCATGTACTGGATAGCTGAAGGGAATTGTAAGCATCTCAGAAAACTCAGATATCAGTGTGACCAAGAAAGTCTCAGTGGAGAAACCCTGCATTGGGATTTGCTGACTTATTGTTCTGTTACCCTGAAGTCAGGAAGGTCTTTGCCCCAAATTTTCCCGCCAATGAATGTGCTAATCATGTGCTAATCATGTTTTAGAGTTTTTATTTCATTTTCCCGTGGTACATGATGATTTCCTAAAGGAGGCTATGATGTATGTAAAGTCCCTGAGCTCTCTAAAGAATGTATATAAACTCTGCTCAAGTTGTTCTCGGGGCTCTTTGTTCTTTGCTCCTCTGAAGGGAGCTCTGAGGCCTAGCATTCTGGACCCCCAATAAACCCTTTGCTGATGCATGAGAAATCCTCTTTGTTGTCTTTTCCTTTGATGTTTGCAGCACCTTTTCATCTGGAGGCCCCAGGTGAGATATCCGGGAGCGGTGAATGGAAGACCTCAAGGGAGTCCTCTCGGGGTAAGTAAGGTGCCTCTTTCTGGTTTCGGGTTTCAGGCTAGGGCGTGGCAAAGTGGCTGTTGGTGAAGAGCATTGGCTCTCTCCTATGGTGTGACAGACGTGTCACAGAGCCAAGATCACGTCCCTGAGGGACACTCCAGAGGACTAGGGAATTCAAGGAATAGTAGTTTCCTCAACTCGGTTATGTTTTGCTTCAGGATTTGATTTGCCAGCCCATCAGGTTTTGCCGGTAACTCAGTTTTG